>NC_133211.1:20162508-20240008 GCF_958299795.1 Porites lutea | reverse complement strand
AAACATTGCTAGAACTCAGGGTAACTGTGTGAAGATTCTAGGTCAGATCGATAGCGTTAAGAAAGATGTACAAAAATTTGTTGACAGTATGATCGCTGCCCTGGAGGCGACAAAACAGGAAATATTTAACGACGTAGAAAAGAAAGTAAACGAAACTCTCCAGCTTTTGGTAACTAAACAGCGCGAGATGGAAAGTCAAGTAGCAGAGATTGAGACAGCAATAGAGAGGGCTGAACAAATTTTGAAACGAAGAACAAATGCGGAGATTACAAGACTAGACACTAATACAATCTTTCAAGGCGAATGCAATGATGGAGGTCAAGTCGAATGTGACTTTGAAAATCTTCGCCATTTTGTTTTCATTCAAAATGAAATGTTGATGGACAGAGTGAACCACAGGCAGACCACCCTTTGTTAGTGGGGGCCGTTGTTGATTGAATCTGAGCAACGACCTTTTGTTATTAATAGAAGAAATACATATGAACAATACGGTGGCTATAATTTGTTCCAAAATGCAGAATTTATAGCAAATTTTTCGATAAAAGTTTGAAGAAAATGTTAACTGAGTCATGTGTCATGTTTTTTTCGCCGTCCCTTGCTGTTTTAAGCCCTATTTTGCGAGATGAATATATCTTATTTTGGGACTTTGGTTACTGGCCGCTTAATGGAGGCCTTCAACTGTATTTAATAGCTGTTGGCTGTCTGTCCTACAAAACTTCTCGTTTTCATGAACACTGGTTTTAAGGTAGCCCGGTGAGGTCCTTGGATTTGACCCCCAAAGTATTTTGGCAATGTTGGGACAGAGCTCGATCATTGTCGTCAAAGTGGAACATAAAAAAAAATAATACAACAGTAGCTTTGCATTTATTCGAATTCAAATATGCTGACATGCTGGCACTGATCAGTGATCGTAGCATTTACTATTCATTAGAGAGTTTTAGATCCGAATTTGCCGCGAACCTCTAACCGCGGTTCGCGGTTACCCGTTTGCGGTTCGACGTTTAAATATATAATTCGATTTAGATTGGCGGTGGATTAGATTAGGGCCGCCATTTTGAATAAGCAGCCATGAATGGCACTTGTTTTCAAGATCCAATAGGATTTATCAAATTTAGCTTTTCGCCCAAATTTGTGCCTCTGTTAATGGATAAAGACTTGCTCCACAAGATTTTTGTATCATTACGTGGGATAAAACAAGAATTATACGCTAAAAGCTTTCAGGTAAATGACATACGTAAAAAACCTACCTCCCCACGTTGAAAACGCACGTCGTAAACCTCAAACGTGACGCGAAAGACTTGTCACGTGACCTCCAGCGGTTAGAGGTTCGCGGTAAACTCGAATCTAAAACTCTCTATTTACTGATTTCAGCTTAAAAGGACAGCAATAGGCAGTTATCATTTGCAACCACGACTGATGAAAAACATGCTTCATTATTGTACGTTCTAATTTCAAGTAATTATTATCATTACTGTTATGTACGAAATTTGTTATCTTTCGGTATCTATCCGTTTTATAACGGAGAGGTTCCTCCCCGAAGTCTAGCCTCTTAGCCCTTTATACATTTTGACAGAAGAGGCACCCCTTTCGTATTCCTTCCAAGTTCTATAAATTGACAAATGGTACCCGTATCGCATACCTAGTTTATAACGTTTACTGCTGTAAATGCAAACGTCTTTTCAGGGGCACCCAACGAGAATATAGTTCAAAACCACTGAAACATAGCATATGTTGAACGTATTTTAGTATTTAAACGGTAGATATAGGCATATTTTTATCCCCTTAAAATTTTTCATCTGTTCGGATTTCCAAGCTGAAAGTCTAGTGATCCGAAGCTAATTATAGGGATCAAGACTTACCTTTTCGAAAATTTCAGCCAGAGAAAAGGCTCCCAAAAATTCTAGGTGACATTTTTAGGGTAAAAATCCGTTAAAAATGGGCAATTATACCATTTTTTGATGTTCGAAAATCCTAGCAGAGGCAGGCAAGCAAGAAATATTACAACAAATGTTCCGAAAATTCTAGATCTCAAATCGTCGTCCGAACAGATATTTTCCGAAAATTGACGTTGGGTGCCCCTGTCTTGTAAACATGTATAAATCAATGAACCAGGATGTTTTTTTGACATTTCCCAACCATAAAATGCATCTGTTATCCCTTTTGGGTCTTTTTACAGACACATACATGAAATAGTGACATCCCTTCCCTTTTATATAGGCGTGAAAAAGGTCCCTCTTTCGGGCCGAGCCTCCCAGGGAGTACCCCCGGCCTTATCCAAATATCTGAACACGGTGGTTAAGGAAGTCAGAGACAACTATCTTACCGTCGCTTAAGACTGCTGCTGAAACTGGTACATTAAGCTTTCCTTTGCCACTACCATAGCTTCCAAACTTAGTTACAAACTTTCCACTTATTTCAAACACCTGTACCCTGTGGTTACCCCCATCACAGACAATCAAATGTCCTGCTTTGGTAACTGATAAACAATCAGGTGAATTGAACTCCCTGTCTCCATAACCTGCTCCAAACTTACACATAACCGCTCCCTCCACATTTAAAACTTGAACACAATTTTCATCATAGTCCGACAGTACAAGATAGTTGTCATGTTGAATACAGTGAAAGGGACAGGAGACAGTTGTGCCAATTTTGCGCAGAAAATGGCCCCTTGGAGAAAATACCTTAATAGATTTGTTACGTGAATCAGCAACGATAAAATTGCCTTCATAGTCTATTGATATACCAAGAGGGAGGTTAAGCTGGTGATCAAGATTTCCTTCGCCCCCAAACTGGTAAAGAAACTCACCTTGTGCGCTTAAGACTTGGACTCGGTGGTTATTACGATCCACCACTACAATTTTATCATCATAAAAAACAATCCCACAAGGTTCGTTAAATTCTCCCTCCTGATCACCTTTGCAGCCAAAGGATCTTAAGAGGGATCCCGCCGCATCAAAGATCTGTACTCTATGGTTTTTCCTGTCAGTGACTGCTATTTCGTCGTGTTCATTAACTGCAACTCCCCAGGGCTGATTAAATCTTCCAAAAGAAGAACCCTCTTGGCCGAAACTCAACACAGGCTTGTACTGTCTGGCTTTGATTTGGACCTTAAAAGGACTGTCTTGAATATGTTCTCCATTCACCTTCACTGATGCCACACATGTTCCTGTTTCTTTGGCAAAGTAGCTGATCTTATAAGTACCATTTTTGTTATCTCCCACCAGTACTTTCGTGGCACAGTCATGTCCTTGACGATTTCTTATTTCCACTTTCACAAAGTCACGCTCCTCATAGCACTGAACTCCATCGGCAGTTCTTGTTATCACAACAATGTCTGCTTTTAGTCCAACGGTTGCTTCCTTGATTCCTTTACCCGCGGCACTTGACTGTTGTGCGACAGTCTTGCTAAGAAAACCTCTGAATGACCCAATCCCTCCACAGTTCACTTTGTTCATTATCATTTCGTTTTGTATGAAAACAAAGTGGCGAAGATTTTCAAGGTGACATTCGACATGACCCCCATCATCCCCATCACCTTGAAAGATTGTGGTGGTGTCCAGTTTTGTAATTTCGGCACTCGTTCTTCGTTTTAAGATTTGTTCACCTTTCTCGATTTCTGTCTCAATCGATTTTAACAGACTTTCCACTTCGCACTTTTGAGTTCCCAGGAGCTGGAGAGTTTCTTTTGCCTTCTTTTCTACGTCATTAAATATTTCCTGCTTTTTCGCCTCCAGGACAGCGATCATACTGTCAACAAACACTTGTGCATCTTTCTTCACCCTATCGACCTGAGCTTGAATGTTCTCGCGGTTAGCCTGAATTCTTGCAATATCTCTCTTCATCTGAAGAGCTCTCTGTTTCTGAGAGTCAATAGCAGCCTTAACATGTAACTTGCGTTCATTTGCAGCTTCGTCTAGAAGTATCTTGGGGTGGCCTTCATGAAGTGTTGCGATGCATGAATAGCAAATGGCAGCTTCACAAGTCTTGCAAAAGAATTCCAATTCCTTCCTTTCATGGCCTGGTTTTCCACAAAATGCTGGTCGCTTTAAAATGCTCTCAAAGTCCTGATCTTGAAATTCTTTCAGAGCGAGCGCATGGTGTTCTTTATTAGCTTTGATGCCATTATGCAAAACGATGCAGCTATCGCACCAAAATTCAAAGCACTGGAAACAATAAAAGCTTTGTTCACTCTTTTTGTCGCAATTTCCACACTTCACACCGCTTGTATTGCACTCTTTTATGGCCAAAACATCGAGCAGACTGTTGATACGAAAGTTTGTAGGCAAAGCCTGGAGGTTGCCACTCTCAGGGACTATGAATTCCTGTCGGCATTCAGGGCACGCAATCACATTGGGGTTGGCACTCGTTCGTTGAATCCCGTTCAGGCAGTGAAGGCAAAAGCTGTGCAAGCAAGGTAACTGTTTTGGGTCTGTGAACTTGCACATACAAACAGTACAAGAAACCTCTTCATGCAGATTATCTAGCAAGGTTTTGATATCCATGTTAAATGGCAGAAATAGACTCAAGAACCGAGCAGTCATATGAAGTCTCTGAAGTCTGATCAGTGGGCTTGGTATGTGATATTGTAATAAGCTTATGACATCAACCAATGACAAAGTGTTATTTTGACATGTTTTGACGATGTCTACCTTCTGAGAATGATTGCAAAATAATTCTAGGTTTCTAAGAATTATGCTCACGAAAGCGTGACTTCAGAGGCTCCTTGATAAGACACGAGAAATTTCACATAACTCAGAAACAGGTAACTCAGAACAGAATAGAAGACAGAGCTCCTCTACATTTTTCTCATTTATGTTCTGTGTACTGTTATATTTGTATTTGAAACTGCTCAAGCAATACTCTGGGTGCCAGAGATTAGGATAGTCCGCCGCGAAGCATGCACGCCCTATTTCACTCTAGGAATTTAATTTCGACAACTGACCTCTGAAGACAGGAGTGGGGCCTTACGCAACCAGATAGTATTGAAAAGAAGATGGTAACTCTAATTTTACTCATTCAGCTTCTCGTTTTTGTGAAATAACACACTTTTTCTCCGTTAAGAGTACTTTCAGGCTTAATTTCGTGCCCAGAAACCTCGGGCGCGCTGGTCAGTGAATGGTCGCTAAGTGGACCCTAGTTGTCCTCGTTATCATTTCCACGCACTGCATGGATTTATTGTTATCGTATTGCGCTTCACGTACGAAGGTATTCTAAGCGAAGGCTGATTGAGTGTTATTTTGTTTATGATAAAAACCCCCGCGCAAACGGACGCAGCATTGTTGGCCACACTGGACGAAAAAATGGATTTGCACTAATTCGCTCCTTACAAATATGTGGCAAATTTGTTAAAACGGAGGACTACATATGGGCTGAAAAATGGTAAATGTCATATTTGCATACCATAAAACTGGGGGTGTAAATAACTAGGCAAATGTGGCATTCAACGTCTATGCCCCACATTTACTCATCCGTTTTTACAAATTTGTGACATTTTTTTCGTGACATTGTTGGATGTTACACGTTAGAACCTTTTGCACACCCTATTGCATGTTGTCGATTGGGAGTTTTTGCGCAAAGTTTGCAACCGGTTAAACTTTTGAGCGAACAACTCCCAACATTTCTTTTTTTCCTGTGATCGCCGTAGCTTGGAGGCGTTTGCACAGCTCTTTTAACATTGTTGGGGCCACGCACGCGCATAGACCAGTTTCACGTCGCCGACGGGAGCACGACGGCAATGTGTTGAGCAAGAGCATGTGCAAAAGTGCACAAATCATGACGTCACGTCCGGTCGAAGTTGCCGTCGCCCCGAAAACGTCTCCATCTTAAGTTCCCTACTACTGCCCACACGGACGCAACAATTCCTGACAGCCAACAATGTTGGGAGTTGTTGTGTCCGTTTGCACGTAGCTCATTTTACCGGGAAAGAGGACTTCCACAAGAGAACAAACACAGCGGTAATTTGAACCTGGATAAACTGCAATGTTCACTTAAAGTTCCTTTTGCTGAGAAACGGTTTACTTATCTTAAACGAAATCACGAGAGCACTCCAGTAATCTTTGATTGTCAACAGTTTAACTATACAAGTTGCTAGCCTAAGGTTTGATTTCCACTGTCGCGTAATTTTTACGTGCGTATGTGGGTAAAATTTACGTTCGCAAATAAAATAGAGGCACTGCATGAAAGGTCGTACGTAAGCGTAAAAAGTAGAACCTCGTTAAACTTCACGTTTAATCTCAACACTTTATATTTTGTCTCTGTTTTATTAAAGTGATTAAAATTTACGTGCGTTAACGTGCGTAGCCAAAAACGCATGAGTGGAAATCAACCTTAAGTAAGTTATTTCATTGCGCGAAAGTTTTTAACCCTCATTATCGGATAGGTGTTCGTGCTATACAGGATAGCTTTGGTTGCCCAACGAAAACCCATCCGTTATGGTATGAAGATAGTCTTAGACAATCACATAGCGCGAATGTGTTCCGTGTGGATGACCCACGCTCAGAAGCACGCGTCCTTCACGAATTGACGAAGAACAAAATGGCGGAAGACGCAGAGTGCGATATTACTATTCGTTTTGTCGACGAAAACGACTACAGAGAGATTTCTGCTAAAGCTGTGTCAGCGAAACGGAAATTAAAAAAGAATCGCCCTTCCTCACTTGTATAGAGCTAACAGTACCGCAGGGAAATCTTTAACAGACTGAATATTCTCTCGGGATCATTTATAATTTACAGTTTGAAGAGAGCTTTTTCTGTTTTGATATTTATTCTTATATTAGTCTTTGATTATTCAACAACAATAACACTTTGCGTCCTAATTGCTTTATTGTACAAACGACCGGTTTCAATAGACCGGCGAAATTTCTCATTTTATTAAAGCACTGAGGTTACGACAACTTCGAGTTAAACTGATTTCACGGGTTGTCAAAAGCCAGCGATTCCCTTTTCCCAGGTGAGCGCCGACTAATTTCCCTTCAATATTCAGGAATGCTCTCGATCTCTTTAAGCTTTCATTGCCTTTCGCCCGACATGTTTTGCACGGCCTTTAGTCATGCGAAATCTCCACGAAACATCCACGTAGCGCGCGAGGTAACTTTATCCCTATTCTAAAAATATTTCGAGACGAATCTTACGGAATAGGGTGTGTATGGAGGATGCCTCCTCTGTCCCCTTTATCCTCTCTTTTTTACTATCAGTCACACTCATATCCATGCGTGATTAAACACTTATCTCGGCGATCTTATTTAGCCTGTCTACTCAATTCAACTAATCATGATAATTTCTGAAGTAGCTGAATTTTGGACAAAGTCCACTAGCATTATAAGTGACTTACTTTGTAGTTTCTCTGTTTGGATAGCAAGGCACATTTCTGAACAGTTTTCTCAAGGTGATACCAATCTATTTCAGATCGAAGGTTTTTCACAACCAGCGGAAACGTTCTGCTTTGGGGGTTATCTTTATAGCAGCCTATTTCTTCCACTGTTAAAATACATGCAATACATCACTTAAAAGATGTGGGAAACTATATCATCACAACACGACAGAAATGCTACAGTGCACTCCCTTGAATTGTTTTATTAATTATTAAAAAAAATATCTCTTAACTCTCTTACTCCTTGCTTTAGGTATGGAGAAAATTAATATAGTTGTAACCTTGAGTCTGTGAACGAAATCCTATGTTGTGACCATTCAAATAACACCTCTCCAGCAGTAGTTTTATTTAGTACACAGTTCTATTCTTTTGAGTCTGTATAGTAGAAACCCTATGGTGTGAGCAATTAAATAAAACCTCTTCAGCAGCACTTTCACGAGGTACTAATTATTTAGCATAAATTCAATTATAGCTAAAACTTTCACCAGCACTTTACATGCACTATTTGTTTTCTGTTGTAGATTTTTGGGTTTATTTTGCTTTTTGTTAATTAAATGTTGGAACGTCGGCAACAGCTATCATGCTTGTTTCCTAAGAAGGAAATTGCTGCCAACAGGGTGAAGTTATTTCCTCAAGAAAGAGAGACTTTGAGATATCTGCCGTAAAGGCAATAACTCTAATAAGTTTTCGAAGGTAGACACCAACCAGCTGGCAAAGCAAGCACACAGCACTAGACGGTGTCCGCATATAAAACAAGAGGACGTCCACGTAAGACCTGGTATGGATTAAGAGCTTCAAAGAAAGCCCAGGGGCAGACAATATCCCCAGCGTCACAGCAACATCTTTCATGACAATATTCTCTTTGTCATAGCCCTCAGACTCGAGGCTGGTCGAAAGCATTAACGCCCTACCACACCTCCGTTCGAACGGATAGATAAAGTAAAGTAGCTTAAAGTTATGATGGAGACTTACTGCAAGGTAATACAAAGCGGATCTTCGGGTCTTTCTTTACAGCTTTATAAAGCTAGGTGGTAGAAAAATTTCACATTTTGTGGACTGCGATGAAGAAATGATTACTTGCTTAGGTTTAACCCCGCTTCAGATAAAGCGACTTGATCGTATTTTTGGTGCTTATTTCAGCAACACTCATGAATGCTGTGGGAATTCAATCCCTGGGCCAAGTGGGTTAAACTTGAACCCATCATGCATACTGACAAGCCTAGGAATAATGAAGGAAAACAAACTGGCTTGTTGAATTGAAATATTCTTCTTGAACGATTTCTATTTTGTTGCCAGTAATAGTCTTATTAACAAAACGACCAGAAATTAAGATATTTTATTGAATTAACTTCTGTATTTAACTTTATAGACGTAAACGTCATATGATTTCAGGTAGGGAACGTTTATTTGTTTATTTGTTTATTGTTTGTTTGCCAAAAATTGTACAAATCAAATAAAATCTAATTACTTAACGTCTCATGGCGAGGAAGCCATCGGGCTTATAAGGAATGGGCTCCCTCAGTTAGATGATTAGAACAAAATATTATCATAATTACACATGGGAAAATCAATGGCAGAGCTACAGTAAATCTTAAAATAAGTATATTAGATAGTCGTACTAATCATAGTTCTAGGCTAAAAAAAGCGAAATGACAAAAAGAAAAAAAACAAAAACAAAAAGAAAATAAAAGAGCAAAGGAAGAAAAAAAAATACATATATATATATATATAAATTACTATTTATGATAAGATGAATGCTTTCAGCTTACAGCAAAAGGAAGCGGTACTTGTTGCATTTCGAATTTCAAAACTAAGAGAGTTAAAAAATTTAGGACCTTGGAAACTGATTGAGAACTTTCTTATATTAGTCCTGCATTGTGGTAAAATAAAAATGCTCCGAACTTCTAGTGCCATAAGAATGCACATGGCGTGTCACCAAAAACATGTTATTGAAGCTATAAGGAAGTAAGCCAGATCTGTATTGATACATAAATTTTCCTATTTGAAGTTTGTAGAATACTCTCAAGATTCAGAATTTTTAAATTTTTAAATAAGGGGTCAGTGTGAGCATCGGAGGCACTCCTCGACATTATTCTTACGACCCGTTTTTGAAGTGTGATTAATCTTCTGAGGTTTGATGGGTAGGTCGATGCCCAGACGCTCACGCAGTATAATAAGTATGGGTAGATAAGGCTAAAATAAAGCATCCGTAAGGAGGAATTATCAAGGCAAAAACTTGATTTATAAATTATACCTATGGCTTTAGACACTTTCCGAGCAACATTATGTATATGTGATTTCCATGTTAAATGTTCATCCAAAATTACACCAAGAAAAGCAGCTTCCTTAACACGATCAATCGAATAATTACAAATATTAAAAGCTAGATCAAGTGTTTGCCTGTTTTGTCTCGGTCTGAATATGATAAAATTAGATTTCTTAACATTAATAGATAGCTTATTTGTATAAAACCAACACGTTATCTTTTTCAATTCTAAATTTACAACTTCCATAAGATAGGAAGCATCAGTATGCGAATAGATGATATTAGTGTCATCAGCAAATAGTATCAGCTCTAAGACCTTTGACACATTACATAGATCATTTATATATACTAAGAATAACAGGGGACCTAAGATAGATCCCTGAGGGACTCCTCAAGTGATATCTAATGATGAAGAGTTGTAAGCATTATATTGCACAAAGTGTTTTCAACAAGAAAGATAACTTTTAAACCATTGTAAAGCAATACCATGTACTCCACAATGTTCTAATTTGTCGAGCAAAATTTCATGATTTACTGTATCAAAGGCCTTAGATAAGTCAATGAATAGGCCTAAAGTTACCCTTTTACTATCAAGTGCATTTGAGATCTTGTCATACAATTGGATTAAAGCATGTCCAGTAGAATAATTTTTTCTGAATCCATACTGATTCCGGGAAAGAATATCATATTTATTTAAAAAATTAATGAGGCGATTGTAGACGATTCTCTCTAGGAATTTAGAGAAAACTGGTAACACTGAGACGGGTATGTAATTTGTGAACAAAGATTTATCACCAGATTTAAACAATGGAATAACTCGTGCAATTTTCATCTCTTGGGGTACAACTCCAGAATTAAGAGACAAGTTAATTATATACGTCAATGGTGGGCAGATTAAGTTCAAAGACTCTTGAACAACATTCATTGAAATACTATCATATCCTGGAGCAGTACCGGATCGAAAGCTGCTACAAGTCTCAGTGACTTCTTGTTCTGATGCCGATTGAAGAAAAAATGAATTAATAAAGCCTCCATTCAGAAAAGAACGATGAGATTTGTCAGACGCCGGAATTGATTTAGCTAAGTTAGGTCCAATATTCATAAAATACTCGCAAAAACGGTTTGGTATATGAGTAGGATTAAATATTTCTTCTTCATTAGATTTGAAGATGGAAGGCAACTTACACTTAATTTTCTTCTTGTTAATAAGATCGTTAAGTAATTTCCAAGTTGATTTTGCATTTGATTTATATTCATCTAACTTTTTATTGTAGTATAGAGACGTTTAGCAACGCGAAGGGAATGTGTCAATTTGTTTTTATAACTCTTGTAAAGTTTCTCACGATATGGAGTTGGGTTAGCAAGGAAACGCTTGTATAATAAATTCTTTTTTCTTACCGATTTAAGAAGACCTTAGGTTATCCATGGTTTGCTCAAAGTAACATTCTTTACTTTCACTTTTTTGAGAGGAAAGCAGTTATTGTAAATGGTAGTGTGTTTATCAAGAAAACACCGATAAGCGCAATCAGCATCTTTACATTCAGATAATTCATCCCAGTGAACGTTTGCAAGCCTATCTTTAAACTTAGCGACATTATTTCCACTTTTGTCACGAAAAGAAAGCCAAGAAGTTTTATTTAAGTTCTTGTTTTGATCAAGAAGCAGTGTGAAAATCGGAAGATGATCAGATATATCACAAAACATCAGCCCGCTAACAGATAAGTTGTTTAAATTATTCGTGAAAATATTATCAATTAGCATAGCCGTGTTAGAAGTTATTCTTGTCGGACGTGTGATCAATGGAAAAAACATTCTTGAATACATAGTTTCTAACAATTCTCCAGTTGTGTCGTGACAATGGTGGTTGATTAAGTCTAGATTCCAGTCACCTAAAACATAGCAAATCTTGTTTTCCTTAGAGATACTTGCAAGCAACGAATCCAGGCTTTTCATAAAATCTCGCAAATTTTGATTTGGTGGCCTGTAAACCACACCTACAATTATATTTTTCTCTTTCGGCCTATTGATTTCCACAAACAAAGACTCAGCACATTCAGTGCAAGAAAAAACTAAGTCTGGTCGACATTTAAAATCAAAATTGTCCGCTAAATATAGACCTACACCTCCACCTGTCCTATCTTTACGTTGATTGTAGACAAAATTATAGCCTGAGATATCGGTATGATGCGATGAGTCTCGAAGCCAGGTCTCAGTTATACCAATAAAAGAGAACCTCAACTCTAGATTCTTTAGCAAAGTGGTTAAGCTATCCAAATTACGATGAAGGCTACGAATATTAAGATGCAGAAGCGATAAACAATTATTGACTTCTAATAAATTTTTCTGATGCAACATTTCATTGAAGTTTTCTTAGTTATAATATTCGCAGTCAACTAACTCCGTGAAGAAATTAGCATCAGGATCATGATGGCTAGAAAGGCTAAATTTTTTATAGGTTTCAGATAATAAAGGATTAAACCTGAGGCTAGCTAACCTATCGGGATCGTAACGTATAGGTCCATTTAACTGCTCAAATATAGCCAAACGAAGTCTTCTTCTTTTAAATGAATAAACGGTAATTCTTCCATTAATGAGTCGAACAAAAAACATTGTGCAATATACTTATCTTAATCATTTGAAGAACCGGAGGGCTTATCACGAATGATCAAACGATCTAAGATAAAATATGCTGATTTTCCTGCTTGCTTAATTAACGTGCCCACACTATTAAGCATGCATAGTTCAATTATTGAGATGATGCTGTTCTGTTTATAGTGCTCAAACTTTATGAAGGAAAACTGCAGCTCTTAACAGAAAAGAACGTACAACAAAATGGTGGGGAAAACACGTGTACCCTTATTCCAAGACAAAGAATGAAATTCTATAACAGCATGCTGGAAGAAATTTGTAGGTCTTCTAATGGAAAGCATTTATGTTACTTCTGAGAGCAGCAGTCATTTAGTTGGAATGTTCATCTGCAGTTACAGAAACTTTACAAATCTATAGATTTCTATAACAGTCAAGCAAGTGGTATCTGAAACTATCGCAAAGCAGGCAAGGACATGGCAAAAAAGCGGAATGACCGGAACGTCTGTGCTTCCTTGCGTAAAAGATTAGAGGATAGTGTTAGGGATGCTGAGAAGCTTGATACAGAGCTGAAACAACGTCCGGAAAGGCTGATAGATGCCAACAACATTTCCAGTATTAAAAAAAGGGTACGGGGAAGAACATCGATACCTTACTACTAATTCATTGGGAAAACTACAAGAGCAGTTAAAAGTGCTGCTGGGTGTGCAAGGCGATTTATAATAAACCATTCATATCTTGTGTTAGTACAGCCTGGATCGACAATCATCTAAAGAAAATGCACGTATCAAAAGAAGAAAGAAAGAAAACAAAAGAAACACTAAGAAACAGTCGGACAAGAGGTTGTACAACAGATGCAAAGAGATATTAAACAAGTTAATAGTGGACAAAGAAAAGGCATCTCAGCTTCAGAGCTTGATTTTCAACAAAGATGGACGAGTACATGTGACAAGCGAAAACAAAAATATGCAAAGAAGAGGATATAAAGGTACAAGCACTTCTGATCACTTTTTGAGGCCCAAATTCTGCTGCTGGGTGCAAGTGCAAGGCGATTTATGATAAAATATTCATATCTTGTGTTAGTACAGCCTGGATCGACAATCATCTAAAGAAAATGCGTGTATTAAAAGAAGAAAGAAAGAAGACAAAAGAAAAACTAAGAAACAGTGGGACAAGAGGTTGTACAACAGATGCAAAGAGATATTAATTAAAACAAGTTAATAGTGGACAAAGAAAAGGCATCTTAGCCTCAGAGCTCGATTTTCAACAAAGATGGACGAGTACATGTAACAAGCGAAAACAAAAATATGCAAAGAAGAGGATATAAAGGTACAAGCACTTCTGATCACTTTTTGAGGCCCAAATTTCATCTCAAAGCATTTCGGCAACTGAGGGAACTCACTGTCTTTGGTGGGGATGCTCTTGAACATGTACATTGTGCTGTTCATAATTTAGAGAAGCAAAGTGTTGTTGTTGTTGTTGATGATGATGGTGGGAACGATGATGTTGTTAATGCTGCTAATGATGATAATGATGATGGTAGTGGAAGTGAAGAGGATACTGAGAATTTTGGTAACAATGATGAAGTTTAGAACATGCCTTGACACAGAATGTTGTAATGTGTTTTCAAGCACTAAATTTGTACAGTTTAATAACATTCGTCAAAAACTGATGACACATTTTTCAAGTTGTGTATGCTATCTGAGCCACCAAGCACTTTAAGGCATGCCAATATTAACTTGTTTGCATTGGAATACTAATAATACTTTCAATGGCTTCCATGTTAGTTGGAGTTGGAGCTCTGTTTCAGTCCATTCATTTGTCTTGGTTTCAGTGGCTACTGCTAAACACAGAGATATTGGCTTTTTTCCAGTTAAAGAAAGATTGAACTTTTATTGAAGTTTTGTAGTTCTTGTTGACTTAAAAGCAATATTAGCTTTACAATAAAAACACTTGGCTTTTTTATCAATAATGAAAGTCCTGTAAAGAGTGTATTCCGGGGATAAAGAAAATAAGCTAGCAAATTTTCTTCAAGCATAGAGTAATTAGGATGCTCTTCTTTTACAAAAAATCCACAAAATAATACTTCCTATTTTAATAAGTGGAGAAAAAAATTAGCAATCCCCCCCCCTTTGTCTGTCAAAAATTTTGGTAACCCCCCACCCCTTGTCCCTTGTCCCCCCTGCGGTATACATAATGAATGCAGCCTAAGTAGAATGCTGCGCGCTCAATTTTCAAGAACGAGTGATCGTGTTAAATGTTGGGAGTTTAAGTTGAATTATTGTCGAGGATTGAACAACATACTACGCAAGGGTTCGCGAGGAAAACGATGACAATAACCCCATTTCATACTGCAAATGATAATTGACATGGCTTCAACAGGTTACACTCTCGATCCTCCTAGAAAGGTTTTATGCAGCCTAGAATCTATGAGCTCTACATTGTCTATAGATTTTGCGGACTGGCGGTGAAGAAAGGTTAACTACAAGATCTGAAAATGTACTTAAAACAATTAAGACGCTCAAGCCATGGTGACTATACATTAAAAGGGTCTTTGATGGAGTTCCGATAAACCGTTATAAATAAATTACGTTTTTTAATTAGCTGCCACGACATCTTGGCCAAAATGAGAAAACTTTTATGATCCCACCCATCACAACAACCGTAAATGGTTTAGCTAATAAACGCCTAGCCTGAATTTCATCCGATTACTTCGAGTCGTTATTACTCCCTCAGAGTAATAAGGACTCGAAGTAATCGGATGAAATTCAGGCTAATAAAGGCCCGGCAGCTCGGGCTTCTATTTAATTTCAGGGGTTCAAGGGGCGTTTAATACATAGGAGGCATTTAAAAGATAGACACGTTTATTCTCATAACTGTGACAAGCTCAACAAAACTAATATGCTTTCGGCGAAAATATCAAGAAAGTTTAAAAATAGCGGAAATCCACTCCATCAATTGATACGTCTCAGGGCCGTCTAGAGATCCAAATCCCCCTTCAAATCCCAAAATCGAGATGTCAGAATCCTCGCTCAGGGTCATTGTGTTGCCATCGTTAGTGTATCGTTACTTTGACATTGAACAAGATGGAAAACGCAAAGCCTTGTTAGTCAAGTAAGAAACTGAATGAATTGAATGCTTTTGCCGTTTTAAGCTTATTCGTTTATTAGATAAGAGGTGTTATTTTGAAGCGGGCGTTCAGGTCATTCACGGTTTTGAAACTGTAATGAACCCTACAAGACGCACCGCAAACTTTTTTACCCCCCCCCCCCCCCCCACTGATCCCCCCAAACTATCAAGTCTATAAATACTGAACTCTCCATAATATGCTAATTGTAAAAGAAAATTAATGGCAGTTCAACCTTCAAGGAAATTTTACCAGAGGTAGAGTTATTTTTTCGATAAAGTTAAATTACGGTCTTCTTGGTAAGTTGTCGACATGCATGCATGGGCGCCCAGGGCATGAAAAGGCTACAATTATATCTTAACCACACTTGAGCGCAATTGACAAATTATTAGCATTTACTCTTTATTTACAGTTACCCCGGAGTAGTCAATCGATAAAGATCGGTACCGATTTATCACTTGATAAATCGATAAAAATCGGTAAATCTGATTTGATTGATATCAAATGTATCGATCAATCAGTAGAAATCGATGACACACTTGTTTCGTTTATCGAGTTATCAGTCGATAAAAATCACTTGATTGCTATCGATTTTAATTGATTGAATACTCCGGCCAGTTACGGAAATAACGTCTACCATTTAATACGAGTAGAAGCAAACCGTTCTTGAAGTAAACAATATGTTTTTCTCTTGAAAAAGCCATGAGCTGTTGTGGGAGAGTCCAAGATAAGCAAACTAAACTATCTTTCCATCTTTTTGAACAAATCCTTGATTCCCCGGCATACTCGGAGGCAAGAGATCATACTATGGTCTCTTGTCGGAGGTTAACGTATGCTGGAGGAGCAAGACGTTTTTTCTTATATTCAACATCCATACAATCAAAACCCCGGGGGGGAGGTACTTGGCTAAATTTTTGCTGGGTATGTGCCGCTGGCCTCTCAGAGCCCCTACCCCATTATACTTTATTCTGTGACCAATTATAGACCCCATCTTAGTCACTTTTGGGCAACTATGTAATTTTCGCGATCCCAACTTAGTCACTTTCTACTTTTATGAATTGACCCATTTTTTAAACTGAATGAAGAACACTTTACTTTTCACCCACAGTACAAACATTCTGGTACGTTTACTAACCGTAAATATGAAGAACTTTCCCACGCCAAAAAATCCGAAAATTAGCGACCCCATTCTAGTAACTCTGGAAAATGCGACCCCATCCAGCGGCACATCCCCATTAGCCTCTTATAAAGAAGTATACCCCGGGGATCAAAAACCACTATCATCATTCGATTATGTGAATGCGGTGGTTGTATAGGTCGGATACAACAATCTTACCATCGCTGAGGACTGCTGCAGAAATCGGTCCATCAAACTCTCCTTTTCCTCGATTTCCAAATTTAGTTATAAATCTTCCACTCATTTCAAACACCTGTACTCTGTCGTTTTCCGTATCACAGACTATTAAATGTCCTGATTTGCTTACGGATAAGCATGCAGGAGCGACGAACTCTCCATCCCTATTACCCCTTTTACCAAACTGAAACAGGAACCCTCCCCTCTTATTGAAGACCTTTATAGAGGGATCTACTTCTTCATGGAAAGTCTCACTTACTATGCCGCGGTCTGACACTAAAAGAAACTTGTCATATTGAAAGCAGTGAAAAGGAAACACGAGAGAGCCCGCTTCATCAATTTTACGAAGCAACTGGCCCCAAGGAGAAAATATCTTGATAGATTTGTTACGTGGATCAGCGACAATAATATTGCCTTTACCGTCTGTCGATAAACCAAGTGGAAGTTGAAGTTGATGATCAAGATTTCCTTCGCCGCCAAACTGGCACAGAAACTCGCCCTGCGCGCTAAAAACTTGAACTCGGTGATTGTTACGATCTACTACTACAATGTTATCATTATGAAAAGCAATTCCACAAGGCTCGTTAAATTTTCCGTTTGAATCGCCCTTTCTACCAAAAGACCTTAGGAAGGTTCCATCACTTTTGAATAACTGCACTCTATGGTTTAACCTATCAGTCACTGCTATTTCATCTCGTTCATTCACTGCAACTCCCCAGGGCTGATTAAATCTTCCAAACGACGATCCCTTTTGGCCAAAACTCAAAACAGGCTTGTACTGTCTGGCTTTGACGTGAAACTTAAAAGGACTGCCATGAACATGTTCTCCATTTACCTTCACTGATACCTCACATGTTCCGGTTTCTCTGGCAAAATAGCTGATCTTGTAAGTACCATCTTTGTTATCTCCCACCACTTCTTCCGTGGCACAGACATGCCCTTGACGGTCTCTAATTTTCACTTTCACAAAGTCACGCTCCTCATAGCACTGAACTCCATTGGCAGTTCTTGTTGTCACAATAATGTCTGCTTTAAGTCCAACAGTCGCTTCCTTGATTCCTTTACCCTCGGCACTTGACTGCCGCGCTACTGTCTTGGAAAAAAATGTCTTGAATGACCCAATCCCTTCAGAGTTCACTTTGGCCATTAACATTTCATTTTGTATGAAAGCAAAATGGCAAGGATCTTGTAAGTCACATTCGACTTGACCTCCATCATTGCTTCCTCCTTGAAAGATTGTCTTGACGTCTAATTTAGTAATCTCGGCATTTGATCTTCGTTTCAAAATGTGCTCAACTTTCTCGATCTCTGCCTCAATGGTCACTAGCTGACTTTCCACTTCGTGCCGTTGAGTTCCTAGAAGCTTGAGAGTTTCTTTCGCTTTCTTTCCTGCGTCATTAAATATTTCTCTCTTTTTCGCCTCCATGGCGAAGATCAGATTGTCAACAAACATCTGTGTATCTTTCTTAACGCATTCGACCTGAGCTTGAATGTCCTCACAGTTACCCTGAATTCTGGAAATTTCTTCCTTCTTCTGAAGCGCTATTTGTTTCTGAGATTCAATACGAGCCTTAATATGTAACTTGCGTTCATTTGCAGCTTCATCTAGGAGTATCTTGGGGTGGCCGTCATGAACTGTTGCGACGCATGAATAGCAGATGGCAACTTCACAACTCTTGCAAAAGAACTCCAATTCCTTCTTTTCATGGCCTGGTTTTCCACAAAAAGCTGGTCGATTTAAAATGTTCTCAAAGTCCTGATCTTCAAAGTCTTTCAGCGCCAGCGCATGGTGCTCTTTATTGGCTCTGATGCCATTATGCAAAGCGATACAGTCGTCACACCAGAATGTACAACACTGGAAACAATAAAAGCTGTGTTCGCTCTTTTTGTCTGGAGGTTGCCATTCTCAGGGACTCTGAATTCCTGTCGGCATTCAGGGCACGCAATCACATTGGGGTTGGCACTCGTTCGTTGAATCCTATTCAGGCAGTGAAGGCAAAAGCTGTGCAAGCAAGGCAACTGTTTTGGGTCCGTGAACTTGCACATACACACAGAACAAGAAACCTCTTCATGCAGATTATCTAGCAAGGTTTTGATATCCATGTCAAAGAATGAACGGCAGAAAAAGACTCAAGAAGCCAAGCAGTAATATGAAGTCTCCTGATCAGTGGGCTTGGTATGTGATATTGTAATCAGTTTATAACATCAACCAATGACGAAGTGTTATTTCGACATGTTTTGACGATGTCTACCTTCTGAGAATGATTGCAAAATAATTCTAGGTTTCTAAGAATTATGCTCACGAAAGCGGGACTTAAGAGGCTCCTTCACATTGATAAGACACGAGAAATTTCACATAAGGTTACTCAGAACAGAATAGAGGACAGAGCTGCTTTACTTTGTTCTCATTTATGTTCTGTTTACTGTTATCGTTGTATTTGAAACTGCTCAAGCAATGCTCTGGGTGCCAGAGATTAGAGATGATAGTCCGCGGCGAAGCATGCATGGTTTATTTCATTCTAGCCGATTTAATTTCGACAACGGACCTCTGGAGGCAGGAGTTGGGGCCTTGTGCAACCAGATAGTATTGGAAAGAAAAGGGAAACGCTAATTTTATTCATTGAACTTCTCGTTTTTGTGAAATAACACACTTTTGCCCCGTTATGAGTACTTTCAGGCTTAATTTCGTACCCAGAAACCTCGGGCTCTTTGGTCAGCTGGCGGTCGCCAACAGGACTCTAGATCTGGATACGAATTTTCGCGCGTGGCATGTACACACACTGGATTTATTGTTACCGTATTGCGCTTCACGTAACACGTATGAAGGTATTCTAAGCGAAGGCTGGTTGAGTGTTATTTTGTTTACAATATAAAGCCCCCCCCAAACGGACACAGCATTGTTGGCCACACTGGACGAAAAAAATGGATTAGCTCAAATTCGCTGCTTGCAAATATGTAGCAAATTTGTAAAAACGGAGGATTACGTATGGGCTGAAAGATGGTAAATGTCATATTTGCATACCATAAAACAGGGGGTGTAAATAACTAGGCAAAATGTGGCATTCAACATCTTTGCCCCAGATTTACTCATCCGTTTTTACAAATTTGTGACATTTTTTTCGTCCAGTGCCAACAACTCCCAACATTGTTGGATGTTACACGTTGCGACCTTTTACACACCCTATTGCATGTAGTCGGTTGGGAGTTGTTGCGCAAAGTTTGCAACCGGTTAAACTTTTAAGCAAACAACTCCCAACATTTCTTTTTTTTCCCGTGATCGCCGTAACTTGGATCCGTTCGCACAGCTTTTCCAACATTGTTGGGGCCACGTGCGCGCATTACACATGGTCTCCCGCCCAGAGTCTTATGGGTTGTATCCTTCTCACGATGCACTGTAAGTCTGAACATTGTTGGGAGTTGCTGCATCCGTTTGCACGTACGGTAGCTCATTTTAACGGGAAAGAGGAATTCCACACGCAGCGGTAATTTGAATCTGCGGATAAACAGCAATGTTCACGAAGACGATTTATAGTTCGTTTTGCTGAGAACAGTTTACTTATCTTTAACGAACTCAAATGCGCATTCTTTGATTATCACCAGTTTAACTGTACAAGTTGCTAGCCTAAGGCTTGATTTCCACTGTCGCGTAATTTTTACGTGCGTATGTGGGTAAAATTTACGTTCGCAAATAAAATAGAGGCACTGTATAAAAGGTCGCACGTAAGCGTAAAAAGTAGAACCTCGCTCAACTTCACGTTTAATCTCAACACTTTATATCTTGTCTCTATTTTATTTACGTGACTAAAATTTACGTCTGTTAACGTACGTAACCAAAAACGCGTCAGTGGAAATCAACCTTAAGTAACTTATTTCATTGCGAGAGAGTTTTTAACCCTCATTACCACAAGAATAAGGCAAAGTAGCCTGCGTGGCTGTCGTTCGAAAGGGAGGGCCTCAAGGTGGGAGGGAATAGGCAAAGTGGTCAAATGCAATTCTAAAAAAGCGAGGTGACTGCCACTGAGTGAAAGATAAGAAACAAAGCCTCATTTCAGTTTACCGGTATTTTATTGTTGATTTCTTACTAATAAGCAAATCTTTGGCATATTCATTACTTTCTGTTGCCAAAGGCGCATAACAAAAAGATGAACATACTTCTGTGAGTGACTATCACAAGCAGGAAGAGGACGAAGAATGATGAGAAAGAATACACTTGTCATGCCCATAATCAGTTTAAATTCCTTTAACACTAAAGTAGTTTTTGGAGTAGTTCAGTTAGAGGAGAAACTTTATTTCGCCCCGCTGTGTGCTATATGGAATGCCTGACCCAGGGAATATGCTTGAGAAATATATTGTAATTTTCCTCGCGTGTGCCAGTGGCTTTTTTATAAGAAGCTTTTGAGTGACATAATAAGAGGGAGCATTTCCAAGGTATTTTCTCTTCACTTTTCATCCCCTATGACCTCTGTGAGTAGTAAACTCTATGGAAGGATCCTATAAACCGCGTTAACATTCGGTCCTCCGACTCCAAACGGGCATTGGGATTTATCAACTGCACCAAAGCGATTATAATGAACCTTGGATGTTTCGCCGCTCCAGCACTCGCCGTAAAACTGTATTGCAAATATCTAAGGAACCGAACGAGAATAAAAAAAATTATTAGTTACGTTATAAATTTTCGTCTTCGTTCGTTCTTCACTATGGTTCAACCCAGGAGGAACAATTTGGCTGAAAAATATGACGAAATGTGTTTTGTCCAACCACACCAATCATCAAATACCTACGCTCTTGGTTAAAATGAGACCAGTGACAAGGGAAATTAGCAAACAACGAGCTTCTGGACTAATCCGGGGCTTCTCTTTCAGAGTGCATTTTCATTTTCGCACATTTTTCCCCCGCCGCCATTGTTTTCTAAAACTTCTCCTTATGGTGTAAATCGATTGAAAAATAATTGGTAATAATTCATTAATGCGTGGTTCGAAACTTTATAAGAGACTCCCACACTTTTTTCAGTCAAATAGAGGCCTTTAATCCCCTTTGATTTTGCTGCTCTCAAAGCCGTTCACAGGTGTCCACGTTTACTATCAATCACACTCATATTCATGCATGATTAAACACTTATTTGAGCGATCGTATTCAGCCTACCTACTCAATTCATTAAATAACTAATCATGATAATTTCTGATGTAGCTGAATTTTGGACAGAGTCCACTAGCATTATAAGTGACTTACTTTGTAGTTTCTCTGTTTGGATAGCAAGGCACATTTCTGAACAGTTTTCTCAAGGTGATACCAATCTATTTCAGATCGAAGATTTTTCACAACCAGCGGAAACGTTCTGCTTTGGGGGTTATCTTTATAGCAGCCTATTTCTTCCACTGTTAAAATACATGCAATACATCACTTAAAAGATGTGGGAAACTATATCATCACAACACGACAGAAATGCTACAATGCACTCCCTTGAATTGTTTTATTAATTGTTAAAGAAAATATCTCTTAACTCTCTTACTCCTTGCTTTAGGTATGGAGAAAATTAATGTAGTTGTAACCTTGAGTTTGTGAACGAAATCCTATGTTGTGACCATTCAAATGACACCTCTCCAGCAGTACTTTTATTTAGCATACAGTTCTATTCTTTGCTATGGTGTGAGCACTAAAATAAAACCTTTTCAGTAGCACTTTCATAAGGTTTTACTTATTTAGCATAAATTCAATTATAGCTTAAGAAGGGCCGCCAGCAAGACCAGACGGTGCAAGATCAGAGAAATGGAAGGATTGGCAACGGTTCAACATCATATCGACAGAGAATGAAATAGTTCGGTGTTGACGAGTTTGAATACCAACCAGCTGGCAAAGCAAGCACACAGCACAAGACGGTGTCCGCATATAAAACAAGAGGAAGTCCACGTAAGACCTGAAATCGTGGGTTAAGGGCTTCAAAGAAAGCCTAGGGGCACACAACATCCCCATCGTCACAACAACGTCTTTTATGACAATACTCCCTCAGACTCGTGGCTGATCGAAAGCATTAACGCCCTATCACACCTCCGTTCGAACGGATAGATAACGTAAAGTAAAGTAAAGTTATGATGGAGACTTACTGCACGGTCCGTCCGTAAAACTGATGTCATCAAGTCCAATGTCTCCTCGGAAACTCGCGCCTCTTATAGCTTCAATCTCAACCTACGCGAAAATATTTCTTTCAGCATAGTTTTTTTACAGATCAGGAAGATGGGAAGATGTCTCCCACTGGTAATTTAAACGCGTTGTTATACACTAAACTAAAATCAGCGCAATTTTGTAACCAAACTGAGACCTCAGAGTGTTAAAAGCATAATCCTAGTTCACTTAAGCTTTATTATCAAAGCGAGGCCAGGTGAACAACCATTCGTATGAAAATGAAAAGATTCTTATATCAATGGTTGTATACCAGGCTTTGATAAAAAGACTCATTGGAACTCGGGTAATGACTACTTCTACTGTTATCTGCCAAGAGGAATGTTGTTTAATTGCCTATTTCGTTTCGACTGCATGACCAAGCCTTGGCGACACACGGTTAACACACGAGTTCGAATACCTCACAAGACACACAGTTTACACAAAGACGATTCGTTACTACGCGGTACAACTGAAGAAAGCCGTCTAACTTTCAAGGAAACATTGTCGCAAAGCATGTTTTATGGTCACTATTGAACCCAACTTGTACTCATTACAATCTTCCAGTCGTAATTAGTCTCGCTTGCGTAAGCAGCGAGACTCATAATCTGCAAGCGGTTTTTCTTCGTATTTAGAACACTAAAGAGGCGTTGGGGACCCAGGCGTTCCTAGCGGAGACCGTGGAAACTGGGAATAAGAATCGTTGCGTAACCGAAGCCACGCATGTTTTGCGAAGAAAGCTAAGGAAAGATTAATAAATCCGATTTATAGCTTTTCCGGAACGGGTCGGTCCACGAATTCTATCGCTTGAAAGAGTGGTCGAGAAAAAACTGGTCGGGTGTTGTAAACTTTTATTGTATGCAAATTAGTCTTGTGATGAGCATGCGGTTTAATTTCGGCGATGATTTAAATGACGTGCCAGGTTCTCATCACGACGTAATTTCTCTCGAATTTTCTTGTAATTATACACGCGTATAGCCTGCGACCGCAGACGTAAACACGCGTACTAAATCAGATCAGAAACAAATCGTCGAATACGATATAAAAAGTAAACATCCTGAAGAATACTCGACAGTCGATAAAGTAGGAAGTGAAAAACCTTTAGCGAGTAAATCCTGTTTCGTCTAGAATAACCGCCTCCTCTTTTCTTATCTAATCTCCAAGCAAGCGAGACATAACGCCGATATTAATAGCGTCCTTGTTCATTTTGATTCGCTTGCAGCTCTCTCTCTTTTTTGCGCGCTCACAGCTCCCCCAGAACGTATCATCGGTAAGAACACAATTTCCATACCTTATAATCTAAGCTGCTCGTAATAGAAACTTTTGCTTGCATCCATTGGTTTCCTTGTTTACCAGCCTTTTGCCAAAGTAGGGTCCTTTTGAAATCTTTAGCAAGGGTATACACACTAAGATTTCCAGTTGATGAGCCATACATGTGGTACCAAAAGGACAGGCACCGAGCAGCAGTTGACGGAAATTGATGACTGAGTAACCTAGCCTTATCGCCCTCTTGCGCGGGACTGGAAGCCTCCACATAAAGATAATTGCCTGGGGAAAAAGTAGTCTTTAATTAATATGTCACATTTTCATGATTAAGGATTACAGGAGTTAGGTTTAAGGTCCGGTTTATCATTTTCTTTATCCCTACGAGGTTTCAAGCAATCTGTTCTTTTTGCTTCATCGTTTTGAGCAAACTCCAGTTTACTAAGCATTATCAGAAACCCATGGCATTATAAAATAAGTGCAATAAAAAAAATAAATAAAAAACTACGATTCATACATTATACCCGTAAACTCATAGAAAACGGCAACTAAACTCATTTTCTCCCAACATCCCGCGAGGGTTATTTCGCGAGTAAATCAATAGAAACTCTTAATTAAACTGTGAAGAGGACTAGCCACCCGTTTTCGTCGTTTTCGCATAAAACGGAGGCCCTTTTAATTAGATTAGTGGGTAATTTTTTACCTGCGCCACTTGTGTGGTCAGCGGAAGGCCCCGTGAGGCTGCTGGGTGTCGATCCAGACCCTAATAACCACTTAAAATCTGAACTGCTAGATTGGTCATTTGACCAGTGGCACATTCCATCGGCGAAGTCAAAGTCACAGTCATCAGCGCCTACAGGTAAATAGAGCCATCTTTTGGTCAGTTTAAGAGCAACTTAGCCTGCGAGCAAGCTCTCCTATTTCCGCCCCTCGCTCGCGCGTTCTCGCGAGGCACGCTTCGCTTGCGCAAACAGGAGAGCTTGCTCGCAGGCTAAGAGAAACTAGGAGTAATAACCCCGCTGTTTTATTTTTTAATTAATTTATTTTATTTTGATAAGTTTATGCCGTGAACCTTAGGCCGTAAGAAGACTAAGAAGTTAGTAAGGACCATTTAGTAGATTCGCATTGAACCGCATAATAAAAAATACATGTTGAGTGCAAAGTCGCTCTCAATTTTGTTTTGCTCACTCACCCAAGCCACACCTTCTCAGTATACAAGCCTCTTGTTCTTTATCATCGCCAGGACAGGATTTTCCGGAATTTAGGGGTGGTGGATCATCGCATTTGCGCGTTCTTACTTTTGTTCCACTTCCACATGTCTTGCTGCATGTGGCCCATGATGACCAGCGGCCCCAGTGTCCATCCACGGGCGCTGGAAGAAGAAGGAATGTAATATGAAAAATGACAGGATTCATAAAATTTCGATTCCAGTTACAGATAAACAGGACGACCACACTTGGTACCAAATAGACAGCCATATTTTGGTCTCTAATTATACGAGGTCAGTTGCGAACTTTCGATGATAACTATGTCCCACCCCCTTAATTTCACAATTATCTCTGAATCAGTTTATTACTTTACTCGTACCACTGATCGAACGTTCTACTGCATGTTTTAACAGCAAATAAACCCACATACTGGAAAGAACATGGTAGAAGCTTTGAAATCGGCAGCCTGGGCCAAAAACGTTTGTGAATTACTTGCAAAAGGCTCGGCCTTGGGTGCCGCCTCCAGGCTTTCAGGTGAAATGGATTTATTGCGTCCACAAATCGATGAAAAGTTCGGTCTGTACTGTTTGCAAAATAAATTTAGGTTTCTGTGTATTTGATGTTATAATAAACAATAGCGTTTCACCAGGAAGAACCCAATGTGAAGAACCTTAAAGCATCTTACTTCTGATTTAATAATTAAGCACAGACCGAATACCCTATATGCATGCACTTCTCTACTACAACTCCGAATGGTCCAACGAGAAACCCGTTTTGAACACCTTATTGACTAAAACACGTTATGGAGTCATCTACGATTTTTCCTTCTTCAGCTCCGATTGATCACATTATTTTATACTACTTTCTGCAACAACATTTTGGAAAATGACTGGGTATGACTTGGAATTGCTCTAAGGTACAGAAACAGCATTTAAAATAAAGAAACAGAAGTAAGATATTGCTGATGCACAAAAATGTTTTTAAGTAGTGAATTTCAAGGATTTTTCAAGACCTAATAAAGAAATCAAGAGTACTTTTCAAGGATCTTAACCGAATTCAAGGACTTTCCAAGACAACTACTAAACTTCAAGACCTTTTCAAGATTGTACGAACCATGGGTATCTTTTACACCTTCCACCAGTCAAACCCGCACGCCTCCTCCTCCTACTAACCGTAACATTCTTGGTGGGGACAAACCCGTTCTTCTGTCTGTATCCCGTTACTGTGCCCAGGACAGTGGACATCTTTGTTTGTGGACGTGCAGTAACGTTGACGGTACTTTTTACAATTGGCACCACAGGGTCCAAACTCTGACCACCTGCTCCATCCGGGACCATTCGCACCTGTTACATCAAAAACCATCAAACAATCAAACCAAAGAAGAACTAAAAAGGGCCACTGATGCAAGATGCATTGAGAAAATTTAACAGATGGTGGCTTACGAAGTTTACAGGAACCCATTTCTCGAATGTCTCGATATTATTTTGGGCCCAGAAAGCTATCTTACCGGCAAGCAGCTATAATACTGATTATTACAAGACCGCAAATGCTCGAATTAGCGCCCTCCCTCAGACAAGCGCTACAACATGAGGCTTGAAATATTATAAAGAAAGCTTAATCAGTGGCGTTTTGAAGCCCTTTTCTCTTTTTATATGTCTTGACGCTCACAAATTTGTATTGCTTAGTGTTTAACCTGAAAAGGTGGATTTGACCGAAAATGCGGGCAAAACCACTTGGCCCGAGAATGCAAAAATTCATTTTCCGGGTGATGTGCGTCGCTCAAAACGTCTTTGCTTTAGCTTCCTCGCATTTAGCTCCTCCCTTTTAATCAACGCCCCTCAACCCTCCCCCAAGAAAGAAAAGCCACTGAAAATACGCTGGTACAGAAGAAGAAAAGGATTTCAATAACACAACCTTGGAGGACACAGGTTTTTGAGACCGACATTTCTGTTTCTTCTACATAGTTCTAGTTTACTATTACAGTTTGTTTTGGTATACGTTCTGCCCCCCTTTCACAGACCACTGATCTAACTGTTTTCGGTTTGTTAGTAGAGGCCATTTTAGTAATCAATACTTTCTATTATTACAGACCACTCCACTTACTGCTGCATTCGTAGAGTGAGTTGATTTCCTGTATATCCAGTTGGGTAAATCCATTTCTCTGGCCAAGCGATCTTGCGGAGTCTTTGATAGATCTCAGAGTAGCTTCGCCATTCTTAGAGAAGCTGTCCATACCATAATGCATAATACTGTCGTAGTCGTAAGGCACGTTGAGGGTGTCTATCCTGCCTCGGTCGTATTTGTTGAAGTTGTGTGACTGGCCTGGAGTAGAGAAATACTATGAAAACAGATCTTTCACTTCTATTTTAACGTAGCTGGAAAGCCTACGCGACGAGAATGCATGTGTAGCAATATGTGGGTAATTTAAGAAAATAATATTGCCAAACAAGGCCATGAAGTAACTCATCTGTCATTAAATCGTTTATACCATTCCTTGGTACTCATCTGACAACCGTGAAATTATGACCAAATTACACAGGATTTACAGCCACCCTCATGCCCTTGTTAACTACAATCCTCGTCACATTAAGTTGGGACACCCCTTTCCGTACCCATATATTCCGACAAAAAGTTGCCCGCCTTTTTTGCTTCTGACATGCCATCTCGCAAAAACCAACATTGAGGGGGCAGACAATACCACTACTGTCCCAGCTAATGTGACGAGTATTGTAGGCTGAAGGCCTTAAAATCGGACGACGTTTTAGCTATCAAAATAGCTGTATATCGTATTACATCATCAACATTAGCAATTCTAGGGGCGCTGTCTTCACTCAACCCCAATTTATGGTTCTAAGATACCATGGGCTAGCTTGAAAACAGCTGACATTTCGCGACGTCACTCTTGGTTTCCCCACGAAATGACGTCTGAGAAAAGAGCGCAGAAATTCCATGCTGATGACGCGTCACTATCTAGATCTGGGTAGAGCTTATGATTGGTTGAAGCAAATTTCCCCCACGCGGCAGGACCAATCAGAAGCACTATCCAGATCTGGGAAGTGACGTGTCATCAGCAAGGAATTTCGGCGCTCGTTTCTCAGACGTCATTTCGCGGGTAAACCAGTGGTGGCATCGTGTTATGCCGGATGTTTTTCAGGCTAACCATGGGCCGAACGTCGATAATTTTTAAAGTAGTCAGGTGGTTTTTGTAAACCGACGGGCATACACATCGTCTCCTCTTGTCTTTCGGAATCCGCTTTTCGTAACTGTATTTTGATTGCTCGTTTCAACTCTTTTAAGGATCATGGCAGTTATGCACACTGCATCAAAAAATCAGGCCTTCATCGGGATTCAGCGGGAAACCGTGGAGAATCTCATTAGCGATGCTTTAATCTAACCAACTGACATAAAAAGTCACTGCCATTGAGTGCAAGTCAATAACATACATTCAGTCCACCACCAAACCTTCACTCTAACTCTATTTACTGTTGAGATTATATTGGCGTACCGTCCAGTATGTTCTCCCAGAGTACTTCTACATAAAGGTTTCTGTCTGGTCGTGATTGCTCATGCCAGAAGCCAATTGCGTGCATTATTTCATGCATGACGGTTCCTCTGTGATTACAACCGCTGCCCAGTGAAACCTGTTGCCCGTAGTCATACCTCCAATACTTTTTCCCAACACTAGACCAGCACCTGAATAAAACAAATTAAACAAGAATGATACTCAGCGATTGTAAAAATATGTACATCAGAGGTGCCAGACTATGTTCGATCTATATGCAAATGTGTATTCAGACAGGAGTAAAAGAAACCATCTTATTGGTTGCCTGGAGTTTTTGTAAATATTAACCCCTCGGGAGAAAACACTCGTATATCAGTCGTAAGCAAAGCTTTCCGTTCGAAGTTTTGCAGCTGTCATCCAACAGAACATGGATCACGCCCAAGATTTTAAGATAGAAAACTTACCCAGATTTAAAAACAAACAGAAGCCAGTTTGGCTGATTCGTTCTCTCGACAAACTTTAGACAGGTATGTTTGTGAAACTCTGCAATAGCTTCCTTGACGCTGGATATATAATCAGCTGCACGAAAACAAACAAACACAAAAAGATTTAAGTCATTTCAAGGTTAGGCAGATATGCTCTAAATGAAATTGTTAAATAACGTCGCCCGGCGTACTTTTATAAGGTATAAACGCAAATACCCAGATTAAAAATCAAATCCCCTTCCATTCCGTTTGGGCAGAAGGAGGACTCACATGTGTGCCACTTGCAGTGCCGTGTGAGTTGAGGTGATGCAATGTTTTTCAATCTCTTTACACCCCTCCGGCTGATTTGGATATACTTTCTAGCGGTTCCTTCTCTCACAACCTTGGATGCAAAACCCCTTAAATCCCGAATGTCACGATCAATCGATAAATCACTCAGCTCCGTGTTTGAAGAGAGTAAGGGATGCTATCCTGCGAGCAAGCTTTCACGGGGCTCCCAGGGGTACGGCCGGGCTGGCAGGCTAAAGGGACGCAATCCTCAATGAAAGAGGAACCCAGAGCTAACAGGCCTTTTTTTGGTGTACACCACTACCACCACCACCACCAAAAAACACTCACCCGTGAGGTAATTAGAGCATGCACTTTCCCTTCGATGTTTAATACCGTGTGATAAGCTGTTCTCACCTGGAAGTCCTGGATCAAACTTGTAAGGTACTATCTTATCATGCCAGAGAATCCGTCTGTTACGATCAGCATTCCTCTTGCGTCGACTCGGTTCCAGGTCTCCGTCAACATCTCCCTCCTCACGGGTATCCACAAACTTCGGGTCAAATGGAGACAGAACGATATCGCCCTCAAATAAGGATTTGGCGACAGCTGATGAAATAAGTATACATAACGTATTCAGTAAACGATACGTGCCAGATGAAATGAATGAAACATTGCATTGGCACGATGTTTATTGTGAAGACTTTTACCGTACGTTCAATCGCTTTTCTTTGCAAAGCGTTCACGACAAATGGTGATACTCAAAGTGTATGGAGAATATGAATGCATTACTGCGCCTTCCCAGGGACCGCGGAGGGGGAGGGGCTGGTAGGGCCGCGGCCCCACCACTTTTTTGCGCCCCCACCCCCACTTTTTGCGCTAAAGGACAAATAATTAAATTTTAAAAAAAAGACTTGAAACAAGTTTTTTCCGTCCATATTCCGCTATATTCTCTGTATTTTCTTTAATTTCAAAGGCCAGGCATTTTGTGGGATTCCTGTGCTTTAATTTTCGCAGTAATTGTGCCCTTGGGCCGACTTGCCCCTTGATTAAACACCATGCCTTGGCCACCCCTTCGCTTCGTTCGGCAGCGTGTCTTGTACTTCCAGCTCCTGCAGAGTTTTTTATCAGTTTTATCAGACGAAATGAAGAGAATTACTAGCTTTTTCAAGCCAAACGAAGGTGAGTAGTTGTTTTGAGTTGATAAAAGTTTTATATTTTTTCTTTCTCCTTTCGAATCAATGAAATATTCGATGGCAAGAAGAATTACATTACTTGAACAGTGAAGGGCCATAGTCAGAAATTTTTCAGATCACGTCAGTGTAGTATTTTCTATACTAAAATTGTAATCCCGTCTTTTCTTGCATTGAATCTGATTTGACCGAGTATGTTGGTCGTTTATTAGAGTTATCTGGGACTTCGTCAAAGTCTGTAAGCTGTGTAGAAAAGACGACAACTACTTGCATTGAAAATGATGAGTTTGAGTTTGACCAGTAAACATACAAATACTATGATTTTATTCCTTTTATTCCTTTTTTCGATTTTCAATATGAAAAAAAATATTTTCAATTGTCAGCCCTCCCACTTTTCACCTTGCTCCGCGGTCCCTGCTTCCAGAACAAATCGCAACTCACCACAAGAGCGCACATATCAGTGTAACTAAACTCTGCCATCACACTTCGTAAAATTACAAGTTCGGTTTTACAACAATGAGAAAAAAAAAAAAGATTTCGACCTCACAAAAAAATAAATAAAAATAAGTAAATTTGCAGCGATATATATGGTTAACTGTTATCCCTTTCCTTGCCCTCACCACTGTAAACACAGATATAATGAGCTGGTTCTAAAAACGGTCAGTGTAAACATTGTCAGGTCCTAATCAGGTACGGTCATACAAACCCTTGTTAGCTTTGGCGATATGATTCGATATTTCTTCGTCCTCATCTGAAGAGTCGTCTCTTTCTAAGAAAAAAAAAAGTCGTTTTACCATTTGACTTTTGAAGAACATTTGATTAAAATGTTTGACATAAAGAACGCAAACAAACAATAGCAGCATTACAGAATTTCGAGAAGTATTGGCAGTAAAAAGGCTGACTATGATCGATGAAATCGAAACCTTTTTAAAAATATTACTTTGGAAATGTTTCAAAAAACGGCGCGTGCTTAGTTTTTAAAGGCGTCACAGATATTGCAGTTTCGAGCAGCAGGAAAATTTTTACAAACGTTTTGGTATTGTTTCTGCCGATATACGTTTTTATTTTCCAACTCTTCGTGCAAATCATGCAAATTGTTGTATATTGAAGAAATAGCGACATTTTCGGCGATAAATCAGAACCTCGAAAGAATTTTAAAAAGCCAGAGCAAGAGGGTTGCACAAGTCGAGGATTATTATAGCGTTGCGTTTCTGGAAACGTAACCAAAGAAAAAGCACCACTACATTCTAACCTTAATTCCATACAAAAAAAATTAGTAACTGTTTTAAAACTCACCTTTGTGCCAAGATTTTACAGGAATCGCAAAGCTCTTCAGGGTAAACCCCAAAACCAGACAAAGTGCAATGACACCTTTCACTGCAGCCATTTTATTTAGCCGATCGCAATCAAGCAACCATCGACTCGTGACGAATATCACTGAAGTTGTTCCTTCACTTTCCTTTCGACGTAAAACCACTCTTGGCTTCCTTCTACTTTTATTTCATCGATGGAATATCTCAGATGTTATTTTCCCATGCTAATAACACGGAGTTGTAAAGCGAAGGTGGTTGTGTTTCCTCGCACTTGCGGTAACCTTGATATGATTGGACCAATCTAACTTAAGAAAATTATTACATATTACATCTTATTTCCAAACGGAACACAAACCTACGTATGAAATCGCTACAGCGGAGAGGGAGGAAAAGAGTAAACGAAAGTTGTATCAAATTTCACTGATCGCTTTAGTGTAAAATTTTCACTGAAGAATACACTGTACATTATATTTCAGCGTATTTTGGAAGAATAAGACGAGAATAATCAAACCTTTGTTTGAACTAAAATGTCCAACCATTAATATTTAGACAGACGTTTTCTTGTAAAAAACTAATACCTAACACGTTTTATTAAAGTCAGTTACAGCAGGGTAAACCTACTTCAGTCAATTTCGGGAGTTAGTCCAAGGGAAATGAACTTAAGTGGTATTTGGCCATGCACTTTCCTTTGAATCCTATAAAGAAGTTTCCATTTCCGCCCTTTCAAAGCTTAATAAAACACATTAACAATGGGCTTATTTTAACCTGGAACGGCAAGTAACGGCCGGGAAAAGGAACATTGAGAAATAGTGTGAAAAGTAGATTGATTCAACAAACATCACGTTTTCTGTAGCCTGGCAACTTCATACGCAGAAAATTATTTGTAACTGATTTTAATTCTCGCCAAAGGGAATAAAGAAAATAGAGAGACAAAATTCATTGTAGTAATTTTGGGGGGCAGTAAATTTTCTCGGTTACGAGTTACTAACTTTGTCCTCTGGACCTGTAAGTTTACTCAGATTGAATTTTTCCTGTTTAACATTTTTTATTCCCACAGAAAAAAAAAATCCGACAAACATTCCCAATTTCATTTTGAAAAATGCTGGCAAACAAAAAGTACCATGGTTTCATACGAATGGGCAGCCTATACGATTTCAACCACAGACTAAAAAAAATAGAATTGAACTACATACTAAAATAACAATAATAAAAAAACCATGCGAAAGTACTGCATAGAAGGTTTCATTTAAATGGTCACACTATAGAATTTCATCTTCATCAACAGACTCAAAAGTAAGAACTGCACACTAACTAAATAGCACCATGTAAAAGTACTGCTAGCTGAAGAGGTTTCATTTGAATGGTCACACCATAGTTTGTCGTCCACAGACGGTTAGAACTACTCACTAACTAAAGACAGGGGCACCCAACGAGAAGATAGTTCAAAACCACTTAATAGCATTGTTAAACGTATTTTAGTATTTAAACGGTAGATATAGGCATATTTTTATCCCTTAGAAATTTTTCATCTGTTCGGATCTCCTAGCTGAAAGTCTAGTGATCCGAAAACTATAGGGATCAAAACTTACCTTTTCGAAAATTTCAGTTACGAAAAAGGCTCCCAAAAATTCTAGATGACCTTTTAAGGGTAAAAATCCGTTAAAAATGGGCAATTATAACATTTTTCAGATGTTCGAAAATCCTAGGAGAGGCAGGCAAGTAAGAAATTTTACAACAAATGTCCCAAAATTCTACAACAGATCGCAAATCCCCTTCCGAACAGATATTTTCCGAAAATTGTCGTTGGGTGCCACTGTAAAGAGGACCTTGTGAAAGTACTGCTGAAGAGGTTATATTTGAATGGTCACATAAGAGGATCTCGTCCACAGACTGACTAGTTACAACCACCTTGCTATCAAGTGATAGGGTATCAGAAAGAAAACAGATAAATGTCGTTGTGATCTCTGAGTAAGCATTTGTATTTAGTAGGTTTTAATTTACGGGACATTTTTTCCATTTCATCCATCTTTGAGTAACGCAGTTAGCTAGACCCAGTTAGGTTGTTCTAAATCTTGAGCCTTTGGACAGATGAAATAAAACGTGTTTTTTTTTTTTCTTAAAAAGAAAAATTGTAACACCGTTAGAGGGCTAGTTGAATTTTTTTCATGAAAGCGCTCTAACTGTTCGAGTAAAGGGGCCTAACAAGGACGAAGGGCTTATCACGATTTCTGTAGCTTTAAGCCCTATATGAGTTTAAATACTCCACCCCCCCCCCCCCCCCCGAACGGGATGCTTCCCTATTGCTGGGTTACCCCCAGGGAGTATGTCGCTGGTACCCTCAAATAAACATTAGTGAAGAAAGGCGAAGTGGAGCAAAGTGCCATGTCCAGGAAACAACATGCAAGACGCTAAGACTCGAACCCGGACCTAGCGATCTAAGTTTGTCCCGCTATGGAAACCGCTCTTCCACAACTCGCGTAAGAAAACTGAGGAACCAGCGTAGAAATTCCATATTGATGATGCGTCACTACCCAGATCTGGGTAGCGCTTGTCAAATTTTCAACCAGTCAGAAGCACAACCCAAATCTGGGTAACCAGGTGAGCTTTCGCGCGAAAACTTCATATCTTCACATGTGAAAATAATATGTTATCTTCACATGTGAACCTTTGCTACGGCTACACTATAAATCGCGCCTTTCACACCAAAAAACTATTAAAGTGAAATGGTTTGGTATTTCATTGGTGTTTATATAATAAATAGAACATTACATGGCCGTTTGGAGATACGAAATTTCTCTTCCCGTGTTAAAAAAATAATTTAATTTTTCAACAAGAGAAGAGAAATTTCTTATCTCCAAGCGGCCATGTAATATCCTCTGTTTATCCTAGCAAATTATAGTTATAACCCAGGTGGGCTTACTCTTCTTCGTTCATAGTTCTCCCCGTTTTATCGTCCCCACCACCACGCCATGGCTAATTCAGAAAGTCAATCCACTACCGTTGTTTTAAGTTAGCAAGTTTAAATCTTTATTACTATAATCCTTTTCATTTAAACACTACACTGCAAGAGATACATAACCTTTTGATTTGTAGAAAACAGGAACAGAAGTGCAATCAGTGGAGGAGTTATTCACTTGGTATACTGTGCGAGGTGGTTTCTAGTAGCTTTCTACTGGGTGCATGAAATCAAAAGTTGTGACAGGTACCTTGCTAAGAGACCTTTAGATTCGAGGAAAAGGATGAGATTTAAAGATTTTTCTTCGCGTACTCTCAAGAAATCGACAGCCCGGATTGCCTCATCCACGTTATTGTTTACATCCATCCCCATTCATCCTGAGTAATTAGATTACCCAGTTTAATGGGGTAAAATGCTAAATGCGTATAAAACAATGTTCGGCGGCAGAACTCGCAGCAAAAATAAATTACTCCATGCGTTTGGTTTCTGCAGCAGCCAAACTTGGCGAGTAGGTATCGTTGCGTTGTTGTATATAGGAGCAAATTTGTATGATAAAGTATACTTTTAAATATCTTCCATTCGGGCCCACAATCTGGACACTGAAATAAAGAGAAAAAAACTTTAGTCTAGTGGCGACTTTTTGGACAAAGCAGCGAAATTCACTATATGCCGTGGATTTCGTTTCGAATTAAGTTTCATTGGTTCGAAACGTTTGATTTCTTCAAAAAACGTTGGTAACTGAATTTACTCAAAAAAATTTCGTTTGTGTTCGATTTTTGATCGCAATAAAACGGGCTGGTGATAGACAAACAGGATTTACTTGCCGCGAATTCATTGATTAGAAGTATAGTTCTTTACATTAAACTTGAGACTAAAGGCATTCGTGGTAATATGTAAAAACAAAATTAACTTTTTGCGAATTAGAAAAAAGAACTCATCTAAGTACAAAGCAGTTTTAGGGTTAGAACTTGACGCCCAAGCCCCGAATGAAAGCATCACCGAGACTCAGTATGCAGTGATCGCATTTTTTACTGGAACACTCTTTATAGCGTGGTTTATTACCAAAGAGCAGCGCATAATAGAGCCGTATTACAATGCTGTTCTCCTAAGTGGGATCAATTGCGACCCACTATGAAAATCCTTACAAAATAACACACTGAGAGTAAATGGTGACAGCCCAAATAACATAATCTAACATTAGATGCGAGGCAACCGACAGGACAGAACCTACATTTTTTTGTGTAATGCGTCTTCTAAATACGAGATGTACATGACAGGCCGTATACAGCGGGTGAATGGCAGACTTACAGAGGCTATTGATGTGATTAACCCTTTAAGTCCCAATAGTGATCAACATCAATTTTCTCCTGACCATATCCATACATTGGCAAGAGATTGGGTTATGAGAATTAATAAAATGACCACCTAAGGGAAAATGCCTGGATCAATTATCAAATTCTCTCAACTCATCCATGAAGGAAATGTATGGAGATCGGAATTTGTATGTGGATATTGGGGCTTAAAGGTTAAAAACAGTGTACCTGTCTATTGTTGTTGTGGTGGTTCATTAGCAGCAAGTGTTGCTTGTTCCTGGGCGCTGCCTTGCTGTTGTATAAAGGTTCCTTGAGGAGCAGCAACTGCTACTGCTGTCACTCCTGTGTGAGGATGTTGCTGAATTTGATAAATCTTTGGATGGTAAAAAAGAAAAAAATATATAATTTAATTTGATTTTACAGCTGTTCGAACCTAAAATAGGCATTTCCAAGTTCCAAAATAATACCCTCACTTTGAAAACGAAGCAAAGTGCAAAACCTTTCTTGTGAAAATGAGTTTTATTTGCATGAGTATAAAATTTCATTTCCATATCAATAGCTTCGCACTTAGCCTTGCTTTGAGGTAGAGGCTTAAAGCAACTCAGAAATGGACTTCCTTCCTTTTGTAGCAGTTGCTCTTGTTTAATTTTTAAAACATTGTGCATTATTCCTAGAGATGAACTGGAGAGGATCAACCATTTCACAAAAGGAATGATGGTTTCTGTACATGACTGTATATGCCCCGACCCAGCACCCCCCAGACTGCAAAAAAGACATTCTTTGGTTTCTCTCACCTACCCTCCCTGTACTTTGGAACATGAATATCTAGGCCCCTTTTTATCTGGTTTGACAAAGACTTCCCCATCAGCTTTTCTCACAGTGCATGCTTGTGCCCACTGAAAAAAGAGTGGCTTAAAGAGTTTTCAATTTAAACCCATGCCCCTTCCCACAAAAGGTGGACTCTGTTAAATTACACAATGTAATCTTGTTACCTGTCCTCCAGAAGTAAATGTGAATTCCGTAGGTTGTGTGTTGGTTTGTTGGGCCTGCTGCTGAGCCTGCTGTTGTGCCTGGTCAGCAGTTGCCTGTGTTGGTTGTTGGGCAGCCTGTGGTTGTTGTGCTGCTTGTTGCTGTCCCTGTTGTTGTGCTTGTGTCTGCTGTTGCTGTTGCTGTTGAAGTTGTTGAATCTGCTGCATGCGGATGTATTGCATTTGAGCAGGGTTAAAATGAATCTGCTAAGAAAATCAAACATTTGTTGCAGTTGAGCTTCAAGTTCCTTGCATTACATGATAATATCATCAGAAAATGCATTTTTGAAGTCACAGAGAACACAGTGAATATACTGTAGTTACATGTAGGCCAAGTATTAATTTTTGGGGGTGTGTCAGAGTGCAAAATATGATAGCTCACGAGGAGTTAGAATAAGCTTTGATCTACCATAAATCATCTATCAAGTCCCCCATCTCTGCCCCCCCTTTTCAGTGAAAGAGAGTTATTAGCCCCCCAACTCTCCTCTCTGTTCCCTCCTTATTCTTCACAACCAAATTAATAAAAGATGGACTGATCTGGTATGGTTTATTCAAATGCTGGGAGTTTGGTTTAGCTTTGATCTTTGGTTGCAAGACCTCTAATATCACGTGCTTGAGCATTTTCACGTTCTAGTTCTTTATAAAGAATTGATACGTGGTCGTTTGAAAAAGCAGTATGGTGCCCAATTTTGGCCATTTTGGTACATTAATTAAGCCCCCCACCCTCTCAAACATGCTTAAAATAAATAAGCCCCCTGGGAGCTTAAAAGAGGATAAACGGTAACTCATTTACTACACTTTGTAATTTATTGTTTCATTTGGTACCATTTTTTCCAAACCCAAAAAATTAGTTACTTACTGGATACTGGACTTCACTTTGCTCTTGTGGCTGATTCTGTATTATTTGGGCCTGGCCAGGCTAAAGCAAAACGAAACAAAACATTAACAGTAATTTGATGTTATAAGCCCACACATTGTACCTTATAAGGGCAAAGATGGGAAAGGAAATTTAATACAGTCGACTCCAATAACTCGAACCTTCAAGGGAAATCGAAAAAATTTCGAGTTATCGGAAGTACAAGTTATCGCAAGCTTAAAGAGAATAGCAAGGAAAAAATCAGTTTTTACTACACAGTCAACATGTTAATCAGATTTAAAAAAATGTGTAGAAATGTTAAGTGAAAATTAAAAGATACTTCTAGATTATAAATCAGAATGTAACGTTACAAAACAAAGCCTAAATAGAGCATGCGTTTTACTGTATTGAGAAGTAAAGCTGTTTCACCTTAGATTTGTGACAAACAACATTAGCCTCCACTAGCAAACTATATGCCCACAACACTTCAATAGGAAATTCAATATTCAATGTTTCGGACTCCAGTAGACTGTTTTTTTCCCGACTTTTTAAGGGCTCAAAACATGGTTTGAGTTATCGAGGGCAAAATTTTAGACTGAGAAATGATCTGAGTTGAAACAAAAACTACTTTGAGTTAGCGGGAGGTTCAAGTTATTGAGGGGTTCGAGTTACTGAGGATAAAATTACAGTAAATGTATCTACGAAATCAAGGGGAAATCGATTTGGGTTCGAGTTAGTGTATGTTTCGAGTTAGCGAGGGTTTGAGTTATTGGGAGTCAACTGTATTTCTTTTGATCACAAAACCTCCCCCTTTTACGTCCAATTCACTCTCTCTCACAATTTTGTTAAAAACTAAAAGCAAGAAAAAGAAAGAAAGTAGCCAGAGAAAATCAGTTTCTGGTATTGCTAGTGATTTGTTTTCCTATCAGAGTACCTACATTGTAAGACTCAAACACATAATAACCATAACATTCACCGGTACACGTTTTAATCAGGCAAATTTCCAGTCCCAGCCCTTTACCCAAACACTTTAATAAAAGGAACATACAGTGTACAACTGGATTTGTGCAATTTTTTTGCCTGATCTCTGGGGGCTTCAAAATGGTTTGAAAAAAAACTTAATAACATTAGAGAAATACAACAATGTAGTTTGGGGCTAAAATATTGCTAGTGTTTCTCCTGCTTTGCCCTCCATAATTCTTTTTTCTCCATAATTTAATAAGAGTTCGTAATGAATACAAACTTACTGCCATAGTAACGATCTGTTGTTGAGGTACACTAGTGATAATGGTCTGTGGCTGGGTGCTGGCTGCTACTTGAGCTTGTTGAACTTGTGTTGTCAGCTGCTGTTGCTGCTGTTGAGGTGGTGCTTGTTGGGCCTGTTGTTGCTGTTGCTGTTGTTGTTGGGCTTGATGTTGTTGCATTGTGACAGCATGATGTTGGGCTAGCTGGAAGTAGTACTGCACTTGATCTGGTGCCACAACAGTCTGCCGTATGGGATCCTAATATAACAACATTGAATAGCACTCATTGGGTGCGTCCACTCTAACAGGCATAACTAAGGCCGTGTTTATACACTTGTCCTAACTAGAAGGGTCACAATCTCAGCTGAGCCAACCTTAGTAAGCCTCTACATGACTAAAAGGTTGACCCCTTTGCCCAAGCCAATAGTACTCATGCATGTTCTGATTGCCTAAAACAGCACTCATGCATGCTCTGGTTGTCTCACCTTGACTAAGTTGACCCGGCTGGGTGAGCAAAAGTGTTTATATGGAGAAAACTTGGCCTGGCTAGGAGGATAACCCTGCTATCACAAAAGGGTGACCTGGCTACTAAGGAGGGTCACCCTTCTAGCTGCACCAACCTTTTTTTTTCACGGTCATGTAATTAATGGTTCGCCACATTTTATAGGGAACTGTACGAAAAGTTGGCTCATCCAGGGTAGCTCACGTAGGCAGGTGACCCTTTTACGCGGGACAACTTTTCGCCAAATAAATGGGGCCTTATTTCTAAACAAGTTTGGGTCTCAACTGTGTTTTGAGCTTGCTATGCCTTAAACACAAGAACAATAGCACTATAATATAATTTCTTAACACGAATCTTTGATGTCAGAGGATAACGGAGCTCTGTCACCAGTAACTATTGACCACTGACTCCATTGAGATTTAACTGTACTTTCAAGAATTTGTACACAAGAATGTTTTTCTTCATTAACTACATAATAAACCACTTGATGGCTAGTTTAGTGGGAAATTGGTTAATTTTTTTGCTTTCCTGCAATCTCATTATTTCCCTTGGGACCAGCCATTAAGTGTCATCTACAATAAAATAAAATAGAAATCCTTCAATATGACAGTCACTGTTACATAGAGAAGAAAAAACAAATGCCTGGTCAATTCCAAGTTTGTTGGTAGTAGGGTGAGGTTCCACTGAACCTTACTGCAGAGACATTTTAAGCAGTTAGATGTCAGTCACACACAGGACACTTACTTGTCGTTTAGGAGGCTTCAGTTCATCTCTTGGAACAATGTCAATGAGAAAATCAAACTGATCAAACTTGGTGATTGCCATGGCAATATCGTTCCTCTGCAAAAACAGACAACAAAAACATTATTTACCTAATTAATTATAACAATGATGTAGATGAAAAAATGAAATAAAAGGGTATGATAACTAAGTTAATGATGATTGCTTGAATGCCGCTGTGTTCTAGCAGAACCCATTGGACCCAGGCAACTAACTTTTTCGTTTGGATGACAAGGAAATCTTAGTTTGAATACAACTTAATATTGGGGCACACTAGACTAAGGCATTTCATTTGCATGTCATAAAGTGCAAATACTTGCATTATTTTGTTTTACCTGTAGAGTTCTTCTCTTGTTATCTTCTGTGTGAATCCAGGCTCTAAGCGACAACTCATTAATGAAGATTTGGGCAGCCTTGGCAAACAAAACTGGAGCCTAAACAGAACAGCAAAATGGTCTGAGTTTACATATCCATTTAAATTTATGGCATATATGACAGGTAAAAAATTCATAAACTCTGAATGTATTTACTTTCAATGCAACTCAGGTATTTTTTGCTTTGCACCAAAAACTAATTTTTTTAATGTCAATGACAAATCTTCAGCATGTTAGAATAGAATCCAGCATTTTACAGGAAATTGTTATACAAAAATACAGTTAAGTTCCTTAAAAACATGACTGTCATGGCAACAGACTTGTTTTCCTTCTGGCTCAGAGACATGATTATGATAATGATGATAATGAATACTATAACACATGCTAATTAATAAAACTTTACTGAGTTTTGCATGATTTTTTTTTCAAAAGTTGCCACTATTCAACTCGGACTTGCGCTTCTTTAATTGTTCCACGCTTCAACACTCGTTACATGAAAGACTCTGTCGCGTTTAGAGGCTCAGTCCTGTGGAATGCAGTGACCAACAACTGTAATGCCCTGACAAAAAACATTCCATATCGTGATCTCAGGCTAAAGCTTAAATCTCAAGTTAATTTTAATGAATTCACCTTTAAGATAACGTCTGCATCCACTTGTAATTTTAGAAAAGATGACTTTGTATACACTTAAATTTATGTTCACAATTTCATATTTGTAAGCACCGCTGATTTAGGTTCAAACGTTTTTTTCTGTATATACCCCTAGTCGTTAGTTTTTTAGTCTACTTAATGATTTGTTAATTGCAAACGACCCCACAAGCTCGTGTAGCTTCAATACTCATCGTTTTAAAATAAAGGCTATCTAGCTACCATACAGACTCACCTTAATGGAAACAAAAAAATAATTTGATCAAAGTTAATTTGAAGACTGCCCTGCAAGCTGAGGTGTTTTGATCGGCTCAACATTGAAAGGACCCCTACTTAAAGGGTACTGTGCATGTATGTGCAAACAAATTTCAGCAGTGATCTTACCTCTGCACTGATCATCTGCAGACAAAAACATAACACTGTCTTGTTAACAATATACAAGTAATTTATTCACTCCCCTACTGTAGATTCACAGATACAGTGTATAATTATGTTATTGTTCAAAATTATAATTCAGGGTAAAATTTTTTAACCTAGGTTGATTCTCTATTTCTAACCTAGGTTGATTCTCTATTTATTCATGAATTAAGGCTAGGAGACAAAGGAAACTGACAATCAACCTAGGTTGAAAATTTTTAAACTGAAATAAAATTTTAACTTGTAACATTGTAAGTTTTTGGTAATTCTAAAGAGAAAAATATCTATAGAGCCTCATTTTAACCCTTTGAAAGAAACTTGGGCAGGCTGAAGCTTAAAATAAACTGTTACTGAACACTGAGCTATCACAACACTTTTTTACTTCCATATTAAGACAAAGCTGGACCACTGTCTTAAAAAAGGCAGGTTTTAAAAATCTGTAGTTAGATTTATTACACATTTTTATAAACAGGGCATTATGAGGAAAACCCTGTATTAAAAATTACCTTTACTTCCTCATCTTGTTTCATTATTTTCTTAATTCTTGCAAGTGGCAGCTCTTGAACCTTAAAATCATTCTGAAAGAAAGAAAAGTGCTCTTTGAATAACAACGATGTGAGAAGGAGAAGGTATCTTCAGCTGGTGCCAACTTCTTATGTACAAAGGAACAAGGATAAAAAGCACTGTGTAATGCCTCCTTCCTGCCAGCTTCATCTGCCCTTAATCACGACAGAATCGACGAATGGTTTTCATTCAACTAATAATCATGTTATCACGCTCCTACCAAAAACATAGCCCCAACCTCGATTACATTACCACAAAAAACCCTCTATCCACTCAATGATTCACTCTGATGAAGCAGCATGCAAACAAAGTCATGTCTGATAGCCCAGGGCTAGTGGATTTTGCTATTGGGCTAGTGTATTCAGTCCTTAACTTGTCCAAGAAGCAAGTAGATTTTTTGGAAATTTAAATTACAGGAAAACTGTAATCAGTTTTGATCATAATCAATATTATTATTTTTTTTTTTTTTTTTTTGGTGGGGGGGTGTGCTAGTTAAAATGACTCTTGGGCTAGTACATGCTAGCTACACTGTACAACTTGCCTGAATGGCAAGCTGTAAAACTGTTTTTTCTTTGCACCCTGGTGAAGGTTTCATAAATGAAAAATCAGCTTCTCAACATGTACCTCCCTACTGCAGCTGATCTACCTAATCCCAACAGCTAAGTTGATAAAACCCAATTTTATTAAACACCTTACTAGTATGGTTGTGTCTTTTAGCAATTTTTAATGCAAGAAATTTTTACCTCTTAATTAAACTGATTTGAACACACACACACAATTGCTGTATGGATTTTGATCTAAAGGTACCAGACACTTAACTGACATGGACCATAAATACTTTGAAAAGTACTCAGCACCAACCTTCAAACAATCACCTCCTCCAACTAATCCATAACTGATAATAAAATTAAAGGGCATCTCTACAAATACATAAAAAACCACCCATGATGCGAGGGATTTCTCATCTGCTGTAAATTTATTTCTAACTGTCACTTACAGTATTCATATTTCTGATCTCTTGCATTTGACGAGGCCAAAATGTGGCGAGAAGTTGTGCCGCCTCAGACTGACCCTAAGAAGTACAATGTAATTTAAGTGGTGAAAATCAAAGGTTATTTTGTAGTCTGAACTGTTCTTAAAAGTTACAATTGTACAAATACAAGACATGTAGAGGGCTATGATTTTGGGGCAGTGATATGATTGTCCCTAAGAATACCACTTGGGAATGTTTAAATTATCCCTAGGTTATTTTAAAAGACCTTCAGTTTTCAACCTATTAATGAATCGAGTTCTTCAAAAATCTGAGTTGTTTTTATGCAGAAACCTAAGCTATGTACACAAGTGATCCAGCTATTATTGGTAACAGGTTGATCTTTTGATCTTGCGATCAGCTGGCGATGGGAAGGCCTGAATAACACACCCATTATTTACAACGCTTTGTACATAATTTGCGGCGTGACAAACCGCTTTGATGTACCAACTGCCTGTATTTAGTTCGACAAAATATTGCCTTGCAAAAAGGAAGAAGAAGGGTGAAATCAACGACGTCAAGTTAACATGGTCAAACACCCTATGAAACGCTTAGGTATTCTGTACAAAGTTTTAGCAAACTGAACATCTGTCGGGACCACTGTGTGATATAAACATTCGAAAAAATAAGCATGCGGCGAAGCTAAACTGCAAAATTAAACTTATTGTCTGAAAGGTCTAATTCCAAACACTTACTGATGGCGCATATACTTCTCCCATATTTGACTATTGTCTCAAGGCAGGAAATAACCAGAGGAATTGCCACAGAATCCTTGAATCGTTCAGAAGAGACACAAAGTATTAGACTTGTATTGTCAAAATGGCGTCCCTCTCTATTCTCGCCCCAGGTCCCCACATTGCTTAAGTGCGATAGGGATTATGGGTAAAAGCGGCCATTTTGTTTCCTCTGCCAGCTGTGCTGTCTCTATCTTATTCGTGTCCAGGAAAATGTCTGGAGGAGATACCACAATGGCTTTTAAGACTTGGGAATTGTCAAACAATATCGAGACAGTGAACAGCGTGGACGAAATTTTCAAGTTTGACCGCCAACAACAGCAAGAAATTCTCCAAGCAAAACCTTGGCAGAAAGAGTGAGTTCCTCTAGTGCAACAATCTTAATAAGAAAGCCTGTAAAAATGTGTTGTTTTTAGTTTATTTTATTTAAGCGAAATTTAAATTTTATTTTATTTTAACTTTTCAGCCCACACTACTTCAAGAACATAAAAATTTCCGCCTTGGCATTGTTAAAAATGGTAGGGAATGTAATATACCATGTCTGGTACATATTGCCACATTTTTTGCTCTAAAGAACTCTGAGATTTGACTCTATCCCTGGAGATTAGCGCGCAAATGCAAACATATTTCCAGTTGTTGCCATGGCTTAGACTGTTCACAGTTCCCTATTTTTGTGTAAGATCATCGAGGTCGAAGACTTTGCATTGCGGGGGACCATCTTAGATGAGTGTCAAATCTACTAAAGGGGTTGTGGGACGATTTGGGAAGAAGCAGGAAAAATAGAGGGACTGTCCTAACATGACTGACACTCGTGCGTCTGGGAGCGTGATAGGAATTTCACACCTTGTACCATTCATCAATTTATTAACCAATTTCTGCTTATGATGAAAAACATACCAGGCACATTTAGCATTGATTTCGTGTGTCTACAAACTTGTTCTTTTGAAACAGTGATTACGATAGAATTACAAGGAAATTTTTCCAAATAACATCAGCAAGCATATACACAGTTGAAACATTTTGCCAATCTAAGCGGCAAGCATGCTTTAATTCTTTAACACTGATTAACCCATTCACTCCTGGAGATTTTGCCGAAAAACGCGTTTTGAAGCTAGTCAAGTGGTTTTCTGGTCACTGTTGTGCTATAAAGAGCAAAAACTTACCACAAACCGGTTTACAGGTTGTACACTTCACGGCCTTCTGATCCAGATGCAAAATTTCAGCTTGCGAAGTTTGGGCATGCGCAGAAATCAAAATTTCGAGATAGTTTTTGGGGTTAAGTGACACAGCAGTCTTGACTTTTACTTTTCACTTTCTCTCCTCCCCTCTTTTTTTGCTTTTCTTGCCTCATTTTTTTCTCTCTTGCTGGGCATTTTGTAGGCTTTGTTTTGGTGGGAAGAGTTGTAAGGAAAGCTTTTAGGATCATAGGATTAGGTGAAAGGAAAAGTAGCTGAGCAATGGAACAAGATTTTCATGGAGATTTTCAGGTCAATGTCACATGGTTTTTTGCTTCTTTCTCCAGTGTCCTTCACTGAATTGTGCTTATTCTGGTATGGTTTGAAAGATCTCTTCACTATGCTCAAGTTAGCAGACAAAGTTGTCCTTGATCGTTAAAACTGATGACGTCACAAAGGGTAGAAAGGACGCGGATCTGCACGGGCGGTTACAGGCGGTTCAGGAGCGAATGGGTTAAAACAGTTAAACCTCCAAATGAAAAGCCAGAAATTTCTGGCACGGTTCTTTGTAGTGTTTCAATTCATTTGGCAGAAACCTTGTTGCTTTTTTCAACACTCCCCAGATGTCTGAAAGTATTGAACATTATATTGAACAATACCCTGGAAAATCCCTTGTGTGTTTGCACAAAATGTGCCTTGCAAATTCTCAATAGCATCAGGTTTTGAAAACAGTATTTGCATACTTGTAAATGGTTTTATCTCATCCCTACTCCATGAAATGTCAAGAAGAGTCTGTCCTGGTTCACATGAATTGAAAATAAATTCTTTTCCCAGTTTAGTGAGCCCAGTCTAGCCACGACTGGAAATCCTCTGCATTTGTTGGCTACTGAAGATTTGTTACTTACCCCACAACTGGTGGGTGCAGCTGACACAGGTCGTTTTGCCCAAAAGTCAATTTCCCCATGAAAATTTGCCTGGAATCAAGTCGATTCACCCGATGTTTGTTTGTAATTCTTTAAGCCTGATGAAAAGGAATAAGCTTGGAAGACATAAGGGTACCAGTTCATGTTTTTTGCTTGTTTCGTGTGATTTCTGCCCAATAAAGTTGAAATCATCAACCAAATGTCCTCCTCTGTTTTATTACTGCAAAAAAGTCACTGAAAAAAATGTTGTGCAAAATATCTATGAAACGTTATTACTGAATTTTAATATATCAAAACTGGCCTATTGACATCAATACCATTGATATTTGCTGATATCGTCCAATTTGGTGGTGTTAACTGGTTATGAAGACTTAGCCACCCAGGGGATTTAAACCAATCAGAAATGGAAAAAATATTTAATATGTAAATTAAATATCATTGTATCAACAGCCACTAACAGTTTTCATTTTCATGTGTATCTCTAGGTAATGCATGCCAGGTCTGGTGGGAACCTGGAGGTGATGGGACTTATGCTGGGAAAAGTTGATGGTGATACCATGATTGTAATGGATGCGTTTGCTCTGCCTGTAGAAGGAACTGAAACAAGAGTGAATGCTCAGGCAGCTGCGTATGAGTACATGGCAGCATATACTGAATCTGCTAAATTGGTGAGGTGTGATCTAAAAAGACTACTGACAAACCTGTATTAAGCGGTCACCCTTTATTAAGCATTCACTTTCTTAAGTCCCCTAAAGCATATTTTCTCTTAATTACTGTAAAACTGACCTGTATCAAGTGGTCACATCTGTTAATGGTCGCAGTCACCTTTTCTGTGGTGTTTTTCTGTTATTTGTTGTTTTCACATCCATTGAACTCTCACTTTCTCAAGATGCAAGTGCAATAGATACACTGAGCACTGCATTCAGTGGTCTAGTTTTACTCTCTTTTCATTTGGCGCAAGCAGAGGTAGAAACACTCTGAGGTCAACTTGTCATGTTATGGATACTACCCTTTGCCACCGTCTATTTTCTTGATCAAGCCTTTGGTTTGTCAAACCTGTATTAAGTGGTCAGTTAACCATTCTCCAAGGGTGACTGCTTAATGAAGGTTTGTCTGCATTGCAGTTTGATTGGAAACCTGCTATTTAATTACACAAAAAGTGAATACTTGACTGATATTCTTGCTCCTCATTAATTTCTGAACCATATGCATGTGAAGGGTTGAAGTTTTGATCAAACAGTTGTACATGTATGGTGCCTGGTGTTTAATCATACAATCAGTTTTCTCCCCCTTTCCTTCTTTCTAAAAAATTCTATTGAATTAGTTTATTTTCTAGTAAGTACAGTATACAGTATAAGTGCCTATAAACGTGATTGTGTGTGTACGTCCATACCAGGTGGGTCGTTTGGAGAATGCAATTGGATGGTATCACAGTCACCCTGGGTATGGGTGTTGGTTATCAGGAATTGATGTTGGAACACAGATGGTCAATCAACAATTCCAAGAACCTTTTGTAGCTATTGTGGTGAGTAAATTCACATTCTTGATATGCAGTCTAGGGTTCCTCATTTTTAAAAGTTGTAGATAATAAAATAATTATTTAATAGTTATTCAAATTTTACGTAAATGAATTTCCATTGCAGGAGAGTTAAAAAACCTTTACCCATGGATGTATAAATTTATATAAGAATAAATTATTAATGATACCTGCGTCCAAGTCTTGTACCATGTTTTATTTAGGGACTTTATAAATGAGAAGCACATCTGTGAAATGATATTTTACATTGCTTTTATTAATACTTACAGTAGTTGCATTGAGTAAGAACTCTAACTTACACTTTACCCTTACAGTCAATAGAGGTTCACATAATGGGCCTGGGAGCAGTTGTTTCTACTGAATAGTTTAAATGCTTGTAATGTAGTAAGAAATAACAAATAGGTGGAGCGCCCTGCTCTCTTGTTTTAAAAAGCGTGATCATAAATGCAGTCATTTGTATATGTTTCCTTGGCTAAATTTACAGTTTCTTCTCTCCTACTTCCAAAATTTGCAATTTTTTTTGTTTTTATTACACATTTTACAGATTGATCCTACACGGACTATTTCAGCAGGAAAAGTAAATTTAGGAGCATTCAGGACATATCCAAAGGTGAAACATTGTCTAGAGATATGTAAATGTCCCGAGAAACGGAGAATAATAATGTCTTAATTTAAGGACCATGTCACCGGGTCAATATTTTCATTCAGAGTATCATTATTTCTTTACTGCACATGATGATGATTATTTTTTTCTCTAAACAAAACCAACTTTCTTATCTTTGTGTCAGGGTTATAAGCCTCCAGATGAAGGACCATCAGAGTATCAAACAATTCCTTTAAACAAGATTGAAGACTTTGGAGTGCATTGTAAACAGTATGTCCTTGTTCCTGTAATTATTGGTCCATTGTACTAGTTCAGGTTTACCAGGCTTGAAGCAAGTATTAAGAAGCAACCGAAGCAAATGATTTTGGGAAAAAGAGTTAAAATAAGTTATTTGAAATAACTCCTAAGAAAAGGTTCTTAAGGGAACCCGAGAAAATTTTATTTTAATTTCACGGGAATTAAGAAAAAACAGGTAAAGTCATCATGCATAAGATTTTTTTTGTGATATTTGAAGCTTTCGTGAAGTTTGTCCTCTCAGGCTCCTACATTAAAGGAACCGTTTGGAGTTATTTCTATCTTATAACTGTCTTATAACATTTATAGCCCCTGAAAAGTGTAAAAACGAATGCAATGCGTTTAAATAATTAAATTTATTATTCTAGTACAAGGTTTTTGTCCACTGAAAATTAAAATTACTCAATTTCCTAATGGATTTCATCTTAAATTATGAAATAAATCATGATTTCAATACTGTCATTTGCAGATACTACTCGTTAGATGTTTCTTATTTCAAGTCATCACTAGACAGAAAGCTTCTTGAGATGCTTTGGAATAAGTACTGGGTTAACACACTCTCTTCTTCAAGTCTTCTTACAGTAAGTACCTTTAGCTTTTTTTTATTATAAAGGTAGCAATAATATAATAAGGATTACATGTAACAGGTTCTGTACATAATGTCTTTTTAATGTAAGATTGTCCTTCATTAATCCTAAAACCACCTATAAAATGAATTTACTTTGAGACACATGAGGTTGACAAACACCATAAATAACTCGTATCTAAAACTTTTCTTATAGTAGATTAAAACATCCTGATCTAAGGTGCGAGCAACTGAACACTTCTGTTCATGAAGTTAGCTGAGCCTAACTTATACAGTAGCTACAAACTTTTATTATTACCAAACTGACGTGAAAAAAGTAAACTATTTGAAAGCATGTTAAGAGTAGAGCTTATGACTATTGGGCCTGTTGTTTTGTTAATGAAATGATAACTATAGATGCTGTGTACTAGCCAAAGTCAAAGTGAGTATGATAATTTTATCTCACCTGTTTTCAGAATGCAGATTATACCAATCATCAGATTGCAGATCTTTCAGAGAAGTTAGAGCAAGCTGAATCTCAAGTAAGAAGCCAAATCAGAGTGAATCATTTGTGCTTGATTGTAAATCACATCCCCAGGGTTGCAGCTCATCTGTCAAGCAGTAGACAGTGTCTGTAGGACACAAAGATCATTAACTGGACAATCTGGAGAATCATGTTTTGGTGGAGATTCTCTTTGTGTGCAAAGTTGATTTTTGTTTTTTTTTTTTGTTTATAAAACTTTCCTCAAGTCAGAAGAGCAATATTTTCTGTCCACCAAAAATAAATACACTGTATGTCCAGAAGTAATTTCTAAATGGGTGAACAGGACTGCGACTCATTGTGTTGAGACTGGGAAATATTATCATGATTGTCCAGGAGATGGGCCCAGAGACTCATAAAAAAGTTTATTTTCAACAAAATTACTGAACATGCTGCATTGCTTGGATGAGAGACACTCCAAAGAGTGTTCTATAACCTCAAATCGTCAAAATAAGATTTATTTCTCAGAATCACAGTTAAGAACTACTTTACTCTGGGATTCAGTGTTCAAGTTTAATCTATTTTCAGACAGCAGACTCATATCAATATAATTAATAGATAGAGAATTTCCGTATAATTTTTTCTTTAATATTTGACTGTTAACTGTTTTTTCGTATCTCCCTGTAGGTTGGTCGTATGGGTAGTTTTATGATGGGTATGGATCAAGACAAGAAGGAAGAAGGAAAGCTAGCAAAAACAACCAGAGACAGGTATATAAAATAATACTTTAATACTTAGACAAGATAACAGATTAACAACTGCTTGTCTGTTTGCTGGTTATTAAGAGCAGTTTCATTATCTTTATTATCTTTGCTACATAGGTCTGTGATCCAGTTTCACTCCTACTATTATGTAACTGTGGGAAATGATTTATGAAAATTTGCGGAGAAAAATCTTAAGTTTCATTTTCTAAAATACAGAAAAACATTATAGCATCATGTAAAAGTGCCGGGTCACTATTGAAAAACTGAAAAAACCGGAAAACGAAACTGGAAACCATGCATGAAAAGTCTGTGGCACTAAGGGTAGGGTGGCCCAAATGAGCCAAAAACGTTAGGCCATGAGAGTTCTTTGTTCTAGCCCTACCTGGAACCGGGATAGGTTGTTCTGATCACCACTCTTAGCCTTTTAATGGATGTTTTCAGTTTCTTGTAAACGCTTACTTTGAATAGCTTCTTGAGAAAGTCTTTGCTACTACTTTTGCTACCACTGGTTGAAGTTTGGGTACAGATGGGTACTTGGACTAGTAATAGCCACCCTTACGCAGTAACCACAAAAATAACACTTTATTGAACTAATCTTCTCCATTTTAAACTGTCTTTTTTCCGACTTGTGTAACTACTCATTGCTACTTGCTTTGTGCTCTGTACACTGGCCAATTGTAGAAAATCCTTATAAATGATTACTGAAGACTCCCTTACGGTCCTGAGTTGCCTTATGTGGCCGGAACTGAGAACAAAGAAAGATGGTTCTTGATCTGTGAGTTTCTACGCGTGCAGAGTATAACTTACTGCTGGATAGCCTACGCGACAAATTACTCTGTTATTAAAACGCAACATGTTAATTTGATATACTATTCAACTGAAGAAATTGTTATAAATAATAATTTATAGGTTTTTAAAGGGGCTGTGTCACGGCAGTCCAGTTCAATTTGTTTAATTTTGCCAGTTACTCGCCCTCAGTCGCTACGGAACTTAAAATAAGCAAAGAAATTACTTGTAAATGACACAAGCAGAGATTCGAGACAACCAAATTTGTCTTCTGAGCATTATTTTTGAAGTTGTAAACGGTAGAGATCAACTTTGAAAAACTGTTAGGCTGAACAGTTTTCAAAAACTCTAATTTCAATCCGTTTCCATCTTCTTCATTTTTGCCCATCCGTGGCATCTGTTGTATCTGTTGTGTTATTTTAACCCTCCTTCAATGTTTTAAGCGGTTATTTTCACGTTTCTCTTAACGGGCATTTTGTAATTACATAATTTGGCTGAATTTCGTGACACAGCTCCTTTAAGCAAAAGCCCCTTTTTTTATTTCGTTTGGCATCTGCGCATGCCCCTGGAACCAATTCTTGTACAGTGATTGCAGTGTTTTATTTTCATTTTCTCTAAGTGTACTGTTTGTTTTGAATGCTACTATGCAATGTACAATGTAGATTTATTATGTTGAATGAGATTGTTGTAACTTTTGTCTCTGTCAGCTGCTCTGTGGGCGAACTCCTATAATGAGACCTTTGAAAAAAAATTCTAAACTCACTACTTCCACATAGTTATGATGTTTCGCAATATTTTCCCTTCAGAATTTCTTCATGTAGCTTACTACCCGGACAAGTTTACTACTCGCATTGAATATCGTGACAGCACTTTTGCATGCTGGCTTCTTAAGTATCTAAATTAAATGGGTTTATGTAGCGAGCAGTGTGTGCTAATATCCGGTCGATGACCTGTTTTTGTTAACCTGACGCACATTGGAGGGCGTAGAAGAAAGCAGTCATTGGATAAATACGTTCGGATCAACTTAAGATCAACAGTAGAAAAAAAAGACTGAGCTGTTCATACAACCGGGGCACTCAACGTAAATTTTCGGAATATATCTGTTTGGAAGACGATTTGAGATCTAGAATTTTCGGAGCATTTGTTGCAAAATTTTTTGCCTGCCTACCTCTCCTAGGATTTTCGAACATCTAAAAAATGGTATAATTGAAATTTTTTAACGGATTCTTGCCCTAAAAAGATCACCTAGAATTTTCGGGAGCCCTTTTTCTGGCTGAAATTTTCGAAAATGTAAGTGTTGATCCCTATAATTTTCGGATCACTAGACTTTCAGCTAGGAAATCCGAACAGATGAAAAATTTTTAGGGCATAAATATATGGCTATATCTACCGTTTAAATACTAAAATACGTTTAACAATGCTATGTTTAAGTGGTTTTGAACTATATTCTCGTTGAGTTCCCCTGATACAATAGCCACTAATGAACATTCGCAAAACTAGGGAACAATTATGGTGTACAGTGATCCGTGGAGTGACTCTTCTTATTCATGATTATCCACTCAACAAAATATATCAACAAAAAAAAACCAAAATAAGCACACTAATAGCGTCTTAAAGTCTGTATTTTTAGGGATAATTCAAAAATTAAATATCTTTTTCTTCCACTGTTCGGGAGCCACAAGACTATCCAGAAGCGTTTCTGATTTTGTCATATTAAATGAGCTTCCTTCAACTCGAAAGGCGCGGCTTGTTTATTCACCTGCAGTCACTTCAACTGTTATTGAAAAGAGTGACAGAGAGAGTAAACGATGGAGCAATCAATCATACCAGAGCAATAATACGTACTCAACAACTCCGAAACCAAGTGTACGTGCCTAACGATAGGCGTACTTTCGAAACTCGCTAAAACGAGGTGAAAGGTCATGTTCATTGCCGGAGGTCTAGGAAAGGGAAAATGTTTACGGTTTCTGCAGATAAAACATTTTTCTAAAAAGGAGCTTCTTTTGAAATTTCCAATCCACGACCAAAGTGTAAATATATATACAGCACTCTAGTGTCATGACTGCATGAAGCCTTGTAGCGACCAAGGTGTGCTACGTGTGATGTCCAGTTAATGGCTCATTGCTGTTGAGTGACGCACATTGTAAGGACTGGGAGTTAACAGGGATTGGATAAATAAGCTGGGGTTAACTAATGGTCATGCATGAACATTAGTTAAATCAGCAGCGAACTGACTGAAAAGCGAGTATCGTGTACTCTAATAAACGAGTGACTCTACATTTTAAGATGTCTCACTGGAAAAAATGGAAAAGTCATGGCTTGTGATCGTTTTCTTCTCTTTCCTGCATTACCTCAGAAGTCCAGCTTCGCGGAGTTCCATCGTTTTATATTTTAAAAGTTACCAAAAAACTGCGCATACCTGCAGTGCTATTATAGCTTCAAATGTCGTTGTTTAGAGATGCAGTTTAGAAAGGAAGCCCGACCAGAAACCAAATCATTAATTAACTTTTAATACGTGTTAAGTCATAAGTACTTATGAATTGACTCCTAGGTTCAAATCATTCGCTGTTAAACGTGTCAACTTAACGAAGCAATCGTCATCGCTAATCATGGTCTATTTTTGAGCCACACTGTCGGCCTTCTTTTATATCAACGCTTAAACGAGGTGAAAAGTCACATTCTTTGTCGTCATAGTTGAGTATCTCGGGAACGCACGAAACGAAAACACCTTGTGCGAATTCGTACAAGAAGATCAAATGTTTTTGTTTCGTACACGCAACACGCAACCAAGTTTTGAATATATTTCCACAATTCATCAGTCATACTGTGTGGCCGTATACACCTGATTCAATAAAGGTTGTTTTGGGCATTGGGCTTTGCGCACTGGGAAAGTTCCTGTTTGTCGGTCTCTCAAGCAAATCATTTTACAGTACACAACGTTTGTGTAGCATTGATTTATGCACATATTTAGCGATATACCGCTACAGATTAGGCAAACGGTAAATCGAGTACATTTACTATAAAACTACAATATAATCAGTTTCACAAACAGATTATCGACAGATTATGTGGGCCCCTGTGCATTAATTTGCAGCCATAATTTCACTTTTTCGGTCGCAGTAACCTTACGATCCGACAACGACGACGTCCATAAACAGGTCACTGAAAAATAGACTCCGCATCCTTTCAAACCATTTCGCGATTTTCCGAAGTCGTCCTGTTACTTAAAAGAAGGGGTTTTAGATTAGAACTGAAGAGAGAGAGGGCAGCGCCCGAGTTCAGACAGAGATGGTAGATTTTATCGCCTTGCCGTTCTCTTCCTCCAAAAAAACTTGAAATTTGGTCATTTCACGTCGTAGTTGTGCAGAGACGGCAAAGAAATGTACAAAAAAGCGTGATGCACGTGCGGAGTTGTTGTTTTGCTTATTAAACCTGTTGTTTTTTGACGTTGCGGTTGCTGTCGCCGTCGTGGTTTCGTAAGGTCCCTAATGAGGAAAGAAGGACGGACGCTCGCGGTCTAGCATTTTTACCTTTTTGTATTTATTTACATATTTATTTTTTGTAATATTTTTTTATCGCAAAACAACATAAAAATACAGGAAATACACTTCCAACTACGAAAGTGGACTGGTAACTTTTTTTATGCTGGACATTTAGTAAGTGATGTGTTTCTCAGTACTTCAAGGTTTTAACACAGATGTTGCGACTACGTAATTTTTAAAATAAAAATAATTGATTTTTTAAAGTTATGGCCAAATATCTGTCAGTCCAAACTTTTAAATCTGCAGACAAAATCCTGAGGTGTTACCATTCAAATTTAACCCGCCTGGCAGAACTTTTGCAAAGTGAATGTGAGTTTTTGGAGGAAACTTCTTACTTTGAATGAGCTTCAATCGGAAGCGAAATGGCTTACTCCGGATTCCAAGCGACGGGGATGATCAAATGGGGGGAAACAATTAATTCCCAAAATCACCCATAGGGCTTCCAAAACAAATGAATTAAGGTTGCGTCGGGACAAGTGGTTGCGTGGGTGGGTTTTGTCTAAAAACTCTAAGATACTGTTTAAACACGATGGCAAACAACAGTGCTAGCTGAAATTTGTGCCCAGTGGGCTCCAATTGAACCAAGTTATAGCGCAGTAATATTTCTCATAAGCTATAAACAACCAGCATTGCTGCCTCAGGGCGTGATTTATGGTTCATTTACCTTCTCCACTTCCTTTGTTTCGCACGCGATACCAATATATAAAAGCGCCGCAACTCCTTTTGTTGATCAATTTAAGTATCATTCCAATATGAATGTGCAGACGTTGTTGGAGAATCTTGATAAAGTACTGACCTGTTCTGTGTGCCATTGCACTTTCACTGATCCAAAGCAGCTGCCGTGCTTGCACACCTTTTGCCTTCACTGCTTAAACGAAATTCTGCGAACGAGCGGGAGCCGATCTACTATTTCATGCCCGGAATGCAGGAAGGATATTCCGGTCCCTGAGAGTGGAAATTTCAGCGAGTTGCCCACAGACTTTCGCATGAACAGTTTGCGCGATGTGCGGGCGATCAAAGAGGGCAAGGAAAATGTAAAATGTGGGAATTGTGAACAAGTCAATGCGCATGGCCAAAGCTTTTACTGTTTCGAGTGTCGTTCTTTCTGGTGCGAGAAGTGTATCGTGGCGCATAACACAATGAAAGCAAGCAAACAGCACAGGTCTCTGGCGCTGGAAGACTTCAAAACTGAAGACTTTGAGTCCGTGTTAAAGCGACCCGAGCGACCTGCGTTTTGCCAGAAGAGAAATCACGAGAGAGAAGAGCTGAAGTTATTTTGCATAAGATGCGTAGTTGCCATGTGTTCCGTGTGTAGTTCGTTGGATCACGAGGGCCATCTTAAAGTGCATATTGAAGACGCAGCCAATGAACGTAGAATGCAATTTAGGTCTGCGATTGAGGAACAGAAAGAGAAGATGCTTCTGAAGAGGAGTAAAATAACCAAAATTAAAGAGATTTGTTCTAAAATGCAAGAGGAAGTCATAAACACGAAACAGGACGTGCAGGGGTGTGTTGACAATTTAGTATCGGTCATCGAAGCGAAGAAACAAGACATTTTCTCACGTATGGAGGAAAAAATGAAAGAATCTAAAAAACGCCTAGAGAACCAACGACGTGAGTTGGAACTTGACTTTCAATGGATTGAGAAAGAAGTCGCGAAGACAGAGTTGCTTTTAAAGGAAAGAACAAGCGCTGAGATTGTGCGGTTAGAAGCAATCTTTCAGGAAAGAGTGAGAGATGACGGAGACACGATGGTTGACTGTGACCTTGAACGTTTTCGTCGACTCTTTTTCAAAGGGAACGAGTTGCTGATGCACATTCTGAACACTGAAGGGATTGGTTCATTCCAGACCTTTCTCAGCGGAACTGAATCTCAACAAACTACTGCTGTAGGAGAGGGTATCACTGAAGCGATTTATGGCCTCGAAAGCGGGTTTGTTGTTACGACTCGAAATTCCGCGGGACAACAGTCTTACGAAAAGTTGGATGTCGTAACATTAAAAATCCAGAACTCTCAAGGACATGACTCCGCGGTCGTAAGTCAAATTCAAGATAACAAAAACGGCACTTACAATATCACCTACTTTCCCAAAGAAATCGGAACGCACGAGGCATCCGTGGAGGTGAATGGGAAACATATTGATGGCAGTCCTTTTAAAGTTCAAGTCAAGTCCAGGCAGTTTAGCCCCCTCTTATCTTTAGCAGGGCATGGCTCTATTCCTGGAATGCTTATCAAACCTTGTGGATTGGCCGTCAATGAGCTAAACGAAATTATAGTAACTGACACGGGTAACAACCGTGTGCAAATACTACGTGGTGACGGCAGCTTTGTCAGAGAATTCGGCAAAGCAAAGAAGGCTTTGATCTTTCCAGCTGGCGTAGCCCTTGATAGATATGGGAACATCTTCGTAGTAGACTGTAACGACCATCGAGTAAATATGTTCAATGGTCAGGGTAAACTCCTTTGCAAGTTTGGCAGCCAAGGAAGCCTTGATCACCAGCTCAACAATCCACACGGAGTATCAGTTGACAGTGACGGAAATATCATGGTGGCTGATTCAGGCAATAAACAAGTCAAGATCTTTTCTTCCACCGGCCAGTTTGTGGATAAATTCGGTGGGAAGGACTTATTCGTCAACCCTTATGACGCTGTCGACAATGACAAACATATTTTTGTGTTAGACAGAGGTGATCACTCTATCAAAGTGTTCAGTAAGGTCGGGTGTAAGAGTAATTACCTTTACAAAATTGGTGGGGAAGGGGATGGAAAATTCAAGGAACCCTGGAGTTTGTCATTCAACAACGTAGGGCATCTAATGGTCTGTGATTCATACAACCACAGAATTCAGTTGTTTGAACCGGGCGGGAAGTTCTTAGCAAAATTTGGAACGAAAGGCGAGGGCAAGGGGGAGTTTAAGAAACCGACCAAAGCAGCTGTTCTTCGTGACGGTAAAATTATTGTCTCCGACTTTCACAACCACACTATTCAGGTGTTTGAGTAGGGATTTATTACCCAAAGATGCATGTGAAATATCTGGCCAATGGCTGCATTTTTCCTCGTGCGTGTAGATATTATAATAAAGTTTGAACCACACGGGATAGTTAAAATATCTTGAACAGTAACATCTTACGGCATCATCCTTTAACCGAAACAATTAAACTCGTTTGTTACGAAGGTAGTTCTACAGTTTTTTTTGGTTGACATTTTATCTATAAATTCCATGATACTATTTTTTCGTTGAAGATATTGTCTAAAGTTGATAATGCATTGTTCTGCCCTATGACGGCGTTATTTAATTAGCTAGCAATATGCCAATCATGTTCGGTTGACCAAGCAAATTCTGATATTGAAATTTATCTCTTTTTTGCATGTGTATTATTTGCAGTCGAAGCTCACTTAGCGGACATTATTGCTTCAAATAGACAACTCTACATACGGCCGCCATGGCAAACCCTGTTTAATTCTGTTAATTGAACTTTACGCTTGCAGGAACCAATCCCTTAAGCGGCTAGCATAGTCCTGCTGTAGACACTTGGCCTACTTCCTTAGGGCACGGGGCTTCGACTCACTTCATCTTATCCTGTGTCGTTTTGTTACCTTTTTTTTTGGATTTTAGAGTAAAGTGTACTTGACCAACGGTTCCAGGGATAACATCAAATTGATAACCATGTAATTACACTAACATTACTTGACTAAAGGAATGAATCACAATGTCTTTTTTGTAGCCACTGAGGCGTGTAAAATTGGACCTCGTTTGTTGATAAATAACATGCATTAAGTAATTCCGCCTGTAAATTGAAATCTTTGAATAAAGACTGTCTTATTGTAAAAAACTGTGGTAATTTGTTTTTTAGGACAATCGATATGTGGTTCCCCCACTGTGTGCCCTTGAATTTTTTTTCATGCGTGGAATGCTGGTATGTTTTGCAGGGGTTTTGCATTGTCTTGAGGACATACTTCAGCTTGTTTTGCGGTTTCCCACAACAGAAAGATCTGTCATGCTGTGTTGCGATAACAGCTTAACGATTGGAAAAGTACCGTGCGAGCAGATATTTCTCTCTTACATGGCTTTCAGCTCAAGGGGGGGGGGGGGGGGGTAGGGGGGGAGCACTTGGGTATTTTTTGGGTGGGTATGTGCCGCCCGGGACTCCAAATTGGCACCCCGTTCTAAGAAAAATTTCCTCTACAATTGATACCCCGTTCTAGAAATGGGCCAATTTTTTATACTCTGTTCTAGAAAGTACTTATGAATTGACTCCTAGGTTCAAATCATTCGCTGTTAAACGTGTCAACTTAACGAAGCAATCGTCATCGCTAATCATGGTCTATTTTTGAGCCACACTATCGGCCTTCTTTTATATAAACGCTTAAACGAGGTGAAAAGTCACATTCTTTGTCGTCATAGTTGAGTATCTCGGGAACGCACGAAACGAAAACACCTTGTGCGAATTCGTACAAGAAGATCAAATATTTTTGTTTCGTACACGCAACAAGCAACCAAGTTTTGAATATATTTCCACAATTCATCAGTCATACTGTGTGGCCGTATACACCTGATTCAATAAGAGTTGTTTTGGGCATTGGGCTTTGCGCACTGGGAAAGTTCCTGTTTGTCGGTCTCTCAAGCAAATCATTTTACAGTACACAACGTTTGTGTAGCATTGGTCCATGCACATATTTAGCGATATACCGCTACAGATTAGGCAAACGGTAAATCGAGTACATTTACTATAAAACTACAATATAATCAGTTTCACAAACAGATTATCGACAGATTATGTGGGCCCCTGTGCATTAATTTGCAGCCATAATTTCACTTTTTCGGTCGCAGTAACCTTACGATCCGACAACGACGACGTCCATAAACAGGTCACTGAAAAATAGACTCCGCATCCTTTCAAACCATTTCACGATTTTCCGAAGTCGTCCTGTTGCTTAAAAGAAGGGGTTTTAGATTAGAACTGAAGAGAGAGAGGGCAGCGCCCGAGTTCAGACAGAGATGGTAGATTTTATCGCCTTGCCGTTCTCTTCCTCCAAAAACACTTGAAATTTGGTCATTTCACGTCGTAGTTGTGCAGAGACGGCAAAGAAATGTACAAAAAAGCGTAATGCATGTGCGGAGTTGTTGTTTTGCTTACTAAACCTATTGTTTTTTGACGTTGCGGTTGCTGTCGCCGTCGTGGTTTCGTAAGGTCCCTAATGAGGAAAGAAGGACGGACGCTCGCGGTCTAGCATTTTTACCTTTTTGTATTTATTTACATATTTATTTTTTGTAATATTTTTTTATCGCAAAACAACATAAAAATACAGGAAATACACTTCCAACTACGAAAGTGGACTGGTAACTTTTTTTATGCTGGACATTTAGTAAGTGATGTGTTTCTCAATACTTCAAGGTTTTAACACAGATGTTGCGACTACGTAATTTTTAAAATAAAAATAATTGATTTTTTAAAGTTATGGCCAAATATCTGTCAGTCCAAACTTTTAAATCTGCAGACAAAATCCTGAGGTGTTACCATTCAAATTTAACCCGCCTGGCAGAACTTTTGCAAAGTGAATGTTAGTTTTTGGAGGAAACTTCTTACTTTGAATGAGCTTCAATCGGAAGCGAAATGGCTTACTCCGGATTCCAAGCGACGGGGATGATCAAATGGGGGGAAACAATTAATTCCCGAAATCACCCATAGGGCTTCCAAAACAAATGAATTAAGGTTGCGTCGGGACAAGTGGTTACGTGGGTGGGTTTTGTCTAAAAACTCTAAGATACTGTTTAAACACGATGGCAAACAACAGTGCTAGCTGAAATTTGTGCCCAGTGGGTTCCAATTGAACCAAGTTATAGCGCAGTAATATTTCTCATAAGCTATAAACAACCAGCATTGCTGCCTCAGGGCGTGATTTATGGTTCATTTACCTTCTCCACTTCCTTTGTTTCGCACGCGATACCAATATATAAAAGCGCCGCAACTCCTTTTGTTGATCAATTTAAGTATCATTCCAATATGAATGTGCAGACGTTGTTGGAGAATCTTGATAAAGTACTGACCTGTTCTGTGTGCCATTGCACTTTCACTGATCCAAAGCAGCTGCCGTGCTTGCACACCTTTTGCCTTCACTGCTTAAACGAAATTCTGCGAACGAGCGGGAGCCGATCTACTATTTCATGCCCGGAATGCAGGAAGGATATTCCGGTCCCTGAGAGTGGAAATTTCAGCGAGTTGCCCACAGACTTTCGCATGAACAGTTTGCGCGATGTGCGGGCGATCAAAGAGGGCAAGGAAAATGTAAAATGTGGGAATTGTGAACAAGTCAATGCGCATGGCCAAAGCTTTTACTGTTTCGAGTGTCGTTCTTTCTGGTGCGAGAAGTGTATCGTGGCGCATAACACAATGAAAGCAAGCAAACAGCACAGGTCTCTGGCGCTGGAAGACTTCAAAACTGAAGACTTTGAGTCCGTGTTAAAGCGACCCGAGCGACCAGCGTTTTGCCAGAAGAGAAATCACGAGAGAGAAGAGCTGAAGTTATTTTGCAGAAGATGCGTAGTTGCCATGTGTTCCGTGTGTAGTTCGTTGGATCACGAGGGCCATCTTAAAGTGCATATTGAAGACGCAGCCAATGAATGTAGAAGGCAATTTAGGTCTGCGATTGAGGAACAGAAGGAGAAGATGCTTCTGAAGAGGAGTAAAATAACCAAAATTAAAGAGATTTGTTCTAAAATGCAAGAGGAAGTCATAAACACGAAACAGGACGTGCAGGGGTGTGTTGACAATTTAGTATCGGTCATTGAAGCGAAGAAACAAGACATTTTCTCACGTATGGAGGAAAAAATGAAAGAATCTAAAGAACGCCTAGAGAACCAACAGTGCGAGTTGGAGCTTGACTTTAAAAGGATTGAGAAAGAAGTCGCGAAGACAGAGTTGCTTTTAACGGAAAGAACAAGCGCTGAGATTGTGCGGTTAGAAGCAATCTTTCAGGAAGGAGTGAGAGATGACGGAGACACGATGGTTGACTGTGACCTTGAACGTTTTCGTCGACTCTTTTTCAAAGGGAACGAGTTGCTGATGCACATTCTGAACACTGAAGGGATTGGTTCATTCCAAACCTTTCTCAGCAGAACTGAATCTCAGCAAACTACTGCTGAAGGAGAGGGTATCACTGAAGCGATTTATGGCCTCGAAAGCGGGTTTGTTGTTACGACTCGAAATTCCGCCGGACAACAGTCTTACGAAAAGTTGGATGTCGTAACATTAAACATCCGGAACTCTCAAGGACATGACTCCGCGGTCGTAAGTCAAATTCAAGATAACAAAAACGGCACTTACAATATCACCTACTTTCCCAAAGAAATCGGAACGCACGAGGCATCCGTGGAGGTGAATGGGAAACATATTGATGGCAGTCCTTTTAAAGTTGAAGTCAAGCCCAGGCAGTTCAGTCCCCTCTTATCTTTAGCAGGGCATGGCTCTATTCCTGGAATGCTTATCAAACCTTGTGGATTGGCCGTCAATGAGCTAAACGAAATTATAGTAACTGACACGGGTAACAACCGTGTGCAAATACTACGTGGTGACGGCAGCTATGTCAGAGAATTCGGCAGAGCAAAGAAGGCTTTGATCTTTCCAGCTGGCGTAGCCCTTGACAGATATGGGAACATCTTCGTAGTAGACTGTAACGACCATCGAGTAAATATGTTCAATGGTCAGGGTAAACTCCTTTGCAAGTTTGGAGGCCAAGGAAGCCTTGATCACCAGCTCAACAATCCACACGGAGTATCAGTTGACAGTGACGGAAATATCATGGTGGCTGATTCAGGCAATAAACAAGTCAAGATCTTTTCTTCCACCGGCCAGTTTGTGGATAAATTCGGTGGGAAGGACTTATTCGTCAACCCTTATGACGCTGTCGACAATGACAAACATATTTTTGTGTTGGACAGAGGTGATCACTCCATCAAAGTGTTCAGTAAGGTCGGGTGTAAGAGTAATTACCTTTACAAAATTGGTGGGGAAGGGGAAGGGGATGGAAAATTCAAGGAACCCTGGAGTTTTTCATTCAACAACGTAGGGCATCTAATGGTCTGTGATTCATACAACCACAGAATTCAGTTGTTTGAACCGGGCGGGAAGTTCTTAGCAAAATTTGGAACGAAAGGCGAGGGCAAGGGGGAGTTTAAGAAACCGACCAAAGCAGCTGTTCTTCGTGACGGTAAAATTATTGTCTCCGACTTTCACAACCACACTATTCAGGTGTTTGAGTAGGGATTTAGAGCGGTTTTCACTTGACTGTCGAAAGTAATTGGTTTTGGTTTTGGTTTTGGTTTTGGTTTTACTACGCCCTTTGGTTAGCTAATGTATTTACTTAGGTTTTGGTTTTACGACAGTCAAGTGAAAACCGCTCTATTACCCAAAGATGCATGCGAAATATCTGCCCAACAGCTGCATTTTTCCTTGTGCGTGTGGATATTATAATAAAGTTTGAACCACACGGGATAGTTAAAATATCTTCAGCAGTAACATCTTACGGCATCATCCTTTAACCGAAACAATTTAACTCGTTTGTTACGAAGGTAGTTCTACAGTTTTGTTTGGTTGTAATTTTATCTATAAATTCAATGATACTATTTTTTCGTTGAAGATATTGTCTAAAGTTGATAATGCATTGTTCTGCCCTATGACGGCGTTATTTAATTAGCTAGCAATATGCCAATCATGTTCGGTTGACCAAGCAAATTTTGATATTGAAATTTATCTCCTTTTTGCATGTGTATTATTTGCAGTCGAAGCTCACTTAGCGGACATTATTGCTTCAAATAGACAACTCTACATACGGCCGCCATGGCAAACCCTGTTTAATTCTGTTAATTGAACTTTACGCCTGCAGGAACCAATCCCTTAAGCGGCTAGCATAGTCCTGCTGTAGACACTTGGCCTACTTCCATAGGGCACGGGGCTTCGACTCACTTCATCTTATCCTGTGTCGTTTTGTTACCTTTTTTTTTCGATTTTAGAGTTAAGTGTACTTGACCAACGGTTCCAGGGATAACATCAAATTGATAACCATGTCATTACACAAACATTACTTGACTAAAGGAATTAATCACAATGTCTTTTTTGTAGCCACTGAGGCGTGTAAAGTTGGACCTCGTTTGTTGATAAATAACATGCATTAACTAATTCCGCCTGTAAATTGAAATCTTTGAATAAAGACTGTCTTATTGTAAAAAACTGTGGTGATTTGTTTTTTAGGACAATCGATATTTGGTTCCCCCACTGTGTGCCCTTGAATTTTTTTTCATGCGTGGAATGCTGGTATGTTTTGCAGGGGTTTTGCATTGTCTTGAGGACATACTTCAGCTGGTTTGCGGTTGCCCACAATAGAAAGATCTGTCATGCCGTGTTGCTATAACAGCTTAACGATTAAAAAAGTACCGTGCGAGCAGATATTTCTCTCTTACATGGCTTTCAGCTCGGCGGGGGGGGGGGGGGGGGGGGGGGGCACTTGGGTATTTTTTGGGTGGGTATGTGCCGCCCGGGACTCCAAATTGGCACCCCGTTCTAAGAAAAATTCGCCCTAAAACTGATACCCCGTTCTAGAAATGGGCCAATTTTTTATACTCCGTTCTAAAAAGTTTGTAAATTGAAATAGCCCCGTTTTTTTTAAAAAGATATTTCTTTATTTGTTCGACTTATATATCAAATAAATGCTTCTTCATAATCAGCAACAATTTTAAGCAGAAGATAAAGCCGTGATCCACAATTTTTTATACTCCGTTCTAGAAAACGCCTCTGAAATGGATACCCCGTTCTAAATCAGGAGCTTCAAAATCACGACCCCGTTGGGCGGCACATACCCGTATAGGTAATGTATGGGAGTGCCCTCCCCCCCCCCCGGGCCCACAATAGAAAGATCTGTCATGCCGTGTTGCTATAACAGCTTAACGATTGGAAAAGTACCGTGCGAGCAGATATTTCTCTCTTACATGGCTTTCAGCGTTTACGAAGTCGCTCGCGTCGCTTGTCAGCCGTCGCAATTCAAGACTGACAAGCGACGCGAACGACTTTGTAAACGCTGAAAGCCATGTAAGAGAGAAATATCTGCTGGCAGGGTATTGGAAAAGGGGCACGGTACAAAAAGCCATACTCAATCTATTTTTATTTCTGTTTAGCTTGAATTTAACCGGTTAACGAAAACTCTCTGGTTACTAGGTTGATCATTTTGTATATGTGCACCCGGATGAACTTCCACACGTAGCTTATCTTTGTTAAAATCATTAGAATCATAGACTAATTTTATAGATTTGCAGTTAGGTCAGTTTAAGCCAGCGATTTGCGCTTGAAATTGTATCACCTAATTTACAGTTGGCAGAAAGCCTTAGTTCCGGGTTTGTGAACTTGCATAGTTTGGTTGCTGAAACAGTGTTGTTAAACCTCGTTATTTGGGACCCCCACTAATTGAAACTTATGCCCCTTTCCCGTGGGAATTCAGGTTAACGGGAGTCTACAGTAAAGCTCGATTACCAGCCCGCTGCTCTGGAAATGAGCCCGCGCTCCTTCCCCGAAAGGAGGGAGGGGAGGGACAAGACTTTACCCGGCGAGAGAGGAGAGAGCAGTGGAAATCAAGCCTACTCATGACTACCGTGACTTTTTGGTTTCTCTACTTTTGGAAATATTGTTTTGGAACAAACGGAACGCCTGAAGATGTAGTCCTGCCTTCCGGGTCGGAATTCGTGAACTGTTTCTTAAGGCTTCTTGCTATTTTTTTTGTGAATGAGAATTATTTGTTCAGTCGTGAACGCAAGTGCCAAACAGAATTTCCCAGACGACAGTGCATGGCCTGAGACAAAAGATACGACTAGAGGGAGGAAAGAAACTAATAGAAAGAAATGCGTGGTAATTGCTTCGAAGATATCAGCCAATCTTATTTTTTTTAGACTTTGTACGTACAGAATAGACACTGTAATGCCGGAAGTTGAACGATAAAAGGCGATCTGGGACGCTGGAAAAACTGCTCAACCAGCAAGAGCCTCTAGGAAATGGCGCGGTGTGATAAACGATATCCGCTCTACTATTTTCGATAGCGATGTATAGTATAACTACGTGTCTGGGACCTCAAATTTGTTGTTTAGTTCGTAACCTCTCTTTAGCCTGACACTTCCGGGCCACCTCTAGCTATCTGCTTGGGAGTTGTGTCCGTCTTATAGAGAAGAGCTCAGTATCAGGACAAACAAATGAGCTACTAATCAATGAATGTTCGTCTGGTATCTGCTTAACTAAGGTGTCGCTGGTTAAAAAAGGAAGACAATGAAAGTGTCTCCGCCTCTTTCGTTGTTCCAGCACCCTAAATTTCCGATAACTTTATCTATGTGAATCGTGCACGTTGTGTTGCCATTTTAGTAGTTCTTGTTACCTCGGATAAATAAGCGCACAATTGACTGATTAATAATAGACATTTTTGATTTGCCACAGGCCGCTGCTTTAAAACGATGGAAAATCAGCCGCAGTCAATAAAAACGCAAAAAAATACAAAAAAAAACGAATATCTAGCCATCTTGACGAAACAAGCTTGGTCAACAAAGGATTAATTCAGTTGCCAAGAGAACCTTTTTCCTTGCAGGGTCAAGGAGGGATATCCCGACCCTCGGGTAAAGATGGTCCAATCTTGCCCGCTTGGGTAGCCAATATGAAAAAAAGGGTTCGCTTCATCTTGCCTGCTTGTTAAGCCAGCCATGTGATAAATTCCCGTTTTGGCTTGGGACAAAGCAAAAACAATATGACTAGTGTAAAATTTATTTTACCGAGAATCACTGATATTAAAAAACCGGTTGTGTGACAAGTTCACACAACGTGAGAGGTAACACCTTTCCAAGAAACGATTGATAGCGTTCAATACATTTGAAGTCTCGGGTAGTGCTGGTGACAGTCGCAATTTTGTCAAGTGTAGCACGCATTAGTGCCATTGATACGGGGAAAAATAAGGGTGCGTTCCTTTGAGGTAATCCGGATCAGGATCAGTGATCCGAGATCACTCGGATCATGGTAGATGAAATGAACCGATGAATCCACTCTGGACAAGGGTTCATCGGTTCATTTGATCTATCATGATCCAAGTGATCTCGGATCGCTGATCCTTATCCGGATCATCCCAAAGGAACGCACCCTAAGACGCGAACTTTCCGTACAAAAGGAAGCGAAGACATGACTGATAAATGGTAGAATTTGGACGCGCTTTCGTATGAAAGGCGCGTATTATTTTTCTTCTTATAAATGGTATTTACTAACCTGCGTCGTAGACGTAATTTAACGTTGGTTGGTAACTTCTGCGAAGCAGCGCCGAGATCCTTGTTGTGTGCCGCCAACAGACTTAACGAGTTACCTAAGACTTGTGCTAGCGCGTTTTATTATTTGTACAATATCCGGCACATTAGGAAGTATTTGTCTCGTGAGTCCACCGAGAGGCTTGTTCACCCGTTCATCACAAGCAGGCTTGACTACTGTAATGGTTTATTGTACGGTGCTCCTGAGTATCAAATTAAGAAACTTCAAAGAGTCATGAATGCCAGTGCTCGATTGGTTTACTGTGCACCTAAGTATTGTCACGTTACTCCTTTGCTAAGAGAACTCCACTGGCTACCAGTGCGCTTGCGCGTAGATTTTAAGATTCTCCTTGTTACATTTAAGATTCTTCACGGTGTTGCGCCTAGCTATCTTAAGGATCTTGTCTCTGTCTTACCGGTCTCACGTTACCAACTACGCCGTAACAATAATGGTATATTGTTACAAAGACCTCGGCTAAGAACGAAGAAGACTTTGGGAGATCGCGCGTTATCGCTGGCTGCCCCCTTTTTATGGAACAGTCTTCCTCTGCCAATTAGACAGGAAACATCAATCGACTCTTTTAAACGCTCTGTTAAAACATATTTATTTAAAAAGGCTTTTAGTTAGATTATTTATTTATTTATTTTTTATTTTTATTATTTTTATTTTTTTAATATTGTAATGTTAATATTGTAATATTGTAATTTTACCGGGTAATTTTACTGGTTTTAATTTAGTTATTAATAATATTGTAATGCGCTTTTGAGTATTTTTATAGAAAAAGCGCAATATAAGTATTAAATATTATTATTATTATTATTATTACCTGAAGGGCGTCTCGTATTTCCTTTTAATCTGATTGGCAATTCGACAATAGCTTTTTTGAACAGGCCAATCATGGCGCGTAGTCAAATCCTGGTACATAAGTGAATTCCTAGAACAAGTATTTCGGCGCAGTTTCGCAGACGGACTTCACCAGAATTTAGTTTCGTCCGTGGCGCAGGCTAGGTATTCACATGACCGTTGTAGCATTGTCTTCAGTGGACAAAAGCACAGGTTTCAATGCTAAACTTTCTTTTTTTTTCCCCACATTTCAGCTCCAAGACTTCTATTGAGGCAATCCACGGCCTGATGTCCCAAGTGATTAAAAACAAACTTTTCAATCAAGTCGGTGGGAAGGAAACAACATGACGGAAAAATACCTAACCAGTGAATCTGAAATCTTACAAGGTGATTGTATGAATTATTCTTATGCCTTTCCTTGACCTTGGGTCAAACTTTTGCATGTTTAAGGAAACAATGGGCTTTGAAAAATAGCCGGAGCTGTTCACTTGCGCAAATTTTCTTTCAAATCGAATGAACCGTAGTTAGAACTCAGGGTGCGTTTTTAGAACTCTCTGTACTGCGCTAATGATGTTGACTGTTGTTTGGATGACTTCCGGCTTGAAACTTGGAACGTAAAGGCAAGCTGTTTTCCAGTTACAATCGTCAGACATGCCTAGTCATTCGTGGTCAAGAGCAAGTAATGTAGTGATTTAAGTGTACAAATATAGAAGAAAAATTGGACACTAGGAAGAGTGTTTCGTGTCGTAAATCAAACACTTACTGGTAAATAAGATGGTAAAACGAGACTCAGCAGAAACATTTTTGAAATTTCGTTTAAGTTCTGGCCCAGGTTTAAATCGGGTCATGGCAACTGCAATTATTCGCGTTTTTTTTAAACTTCATTGCGTTTATTCCAACTCGCTCACTAGATCGTTCTCGCATTCCTCTGAACAAAGGCACCAGCTCAAGGCTTGGGTGATAAATTACATTGACCTCGTTTCGTTGTCTGTGCTTACTGGAGCGGAATGCCGGAGAGCTCCATTTTTTAAATGTTGCTGATCTTTTCTGCGGTGAATTCTTAGGTACGTCACTCAAATTCGTCTTCGTGTGTTCACGCCCTACACACAACGCCGTACTAGGAAATTTCACGTCGTAGTTATGCAGCGATAACGAGTGAATGTTCCGGAAAGTGTGATGCACGAGCAAAGTTGTTGTTTTTCCTTTACTAAACCTATTCCTTTGTTGACGTCCCACTGTCGGTTGCTTTGACGTTCCCTTTGGCGTCGTTGTCATGGTTTCTTAAAGGGGCCGTGTCAAGGCTGTGTAGTTCATTTTGTTAACAATAGAGAGATTAAGTATCGCTTTTACGGCAAACGTGAGATTCAAGTTGAGGAATTTTCAGAAAACAGCTTAAAACAATTCTTATGGATAGAATTGGCGTGAATCCACCGATTTTCGTGTCGTTATAATGAATGGTAAACGACAAGTCAATGGAAAACTTGGTCACGTGGTACAAATTCACATTTGCCGTTTGCGGTAAACGCGATGCTTGATCTCTCTAGGAGTTGATTTCCACTGACGCGTTTTTGGCTATGCACGTTAATGCACGTAAATTTTAATCATGTAATTAAAATAGAGGCAAGATGAAAAGTGTTGAGCTTAAACAAGAAGTTGAGCGAGGTTCAACTTTTACGCGTACGAGCGACCTTTACGCACGTACGCACGTAAAAATTACGCGACACTGGAAATCAACCCTAATGCCTATCACGCCGCGTCCGTATTCGTAATGAAATGTGAGAAATTACTTGTGAATGACAAAATCAGAGCTTCGTGTCAAACAAACATGTCTCTCAAGCATTAAATCAAACGTTACAAATATCAGGTATGAAGGTTGATAAAGTGTTTGGTTAACAAGTTTTCAAAAACCACAAATTGCAATCCGTTTATATCATCTTTACGTTTGTCCATCCGTTCCTCTTTTTTTATTTGCTCAGTTATTTACATCTTATTTTCATTTTCTGAGCGGTTATTTTTATAATAAATAAAATGATGTGTGTGGAGAGAAGAACTCAGGAAAGAAATTCTGAGTTCTAGATGGGAGTTGAAGCCACTACCTTCCAGACACTAGTCGGATGCTTAAACTACTGAGCTACTAAGAACTCTAGTGATGAGCAGGTCATTTGTGGGCTGACATAACGACTGCTTCTCGCAATCATACAGCTCCTTGAAGCTTTCTTTTTACTCTTCAGATGCAGTTAAAGAAAGAAAGATCCTGGGAGCGCTGTTGCCATCGCGACAGAGATGATACGTCGGTTGCCATGGATACAAGTACTTAAGTAGTTAACAGTGTTCGTTAATTTATAATAAACATTAATAAGCGAATTTAATCCTTGCGAAAAGAAAAGAAGGTTATGGTTTTGTTGGGTACGACTGTTAGAAATTGACGTGTAAATATGTTTTTTAGATTTTTTGCATTCTTTGTTGTATTAAATTAAGCTGTCTCAAGAAACTTGTGTTTTTAAAGCCCGCAGATTCCTATTCGTAATCATTGAAACCGGGATACAACAGATTGGGTTGGATAGATGAGCTTATTCCTGAAAAAGTCAAGTGGCGGTCTTTGTGCCTCAGCTTTTATTCCATTTTTTCGCGCCTGTGTTATATGTATTTTTACTAGCACTTTTGATATAGACAAACCATAATGGGAAAAGAAACGTGATGGCCAACTGAATATTTAAAAGGGTTATTCCAGCGTAGAGCCTAATACGTCTACTAACAACGATTACTATAGAAATAGCCGATTTTGTTTTAAAAACGTTGGGTCGAACGTACTTTTTGAAGGGATCACTCGATATCGTCACTCTAGTTATCTAAAAGCAAGTTTTGTATAGAAAGGTGCAAAAACTAAGTTTATCAAATTTGACTTAAATACGAACAATTGTTTGACAAATTAACAATGAAAACAAATTTTTTCGTTTCACTCTCGTCACCGACATAGCCTGTGTAGTTGGTGGTATTGATTGTACGTGAGCGTAAGTGTTTTTGCGGCGAAGGTGCGAGAAGCGAGCGCCAAAAGCGTGAGAAAATTGTCTTTTCCCCATTCTCTGCCCTGCTTCGCAACTCCTCTGCCTCAGTGCGTGCACTGATGACCCACCAGCTACGCAGGCTAACTGACACAGCACCACAAGTGCTAGTTCATTTAGTTTGTATATAACCTTGAAATTTCCGGAATAAAAACAGCCATTATTAGGTATACCTGCGGCCTGTCAATAGACTGTCGTACAGGGAAAACAAGCAAGCGTATTTTCCATAAATTTCTTTCATTCACTAGGGGGTAGATTAAAGATGGTTCTTTGCGAATACAAAAGATGTTTGTCGATAGCAAATTGAACAGTGGCCCTTTGTTTTGATAGTGGTACTTATTTTTCAGGAAAAATCAAAAAGGAGATTGTAAGGCATACAGAGAGTAAGCAAAAGCACAAGCTTAAAGAAAAAAATATAAAAAATCAGAACTTCTGGCTTTCGGCTTCTTTCAGAAAAACAGAATTTTTTCTTCAGCACCACGCTCCTCTGTGGTGGGTATTTTCAGCTGTCCAAACCATAAAAATTAAAGAATTAAAAACCTGGATGAAAAACCTTTAGCACTGATCAACAAGAAAGGAAAGACATGAAAGAGAGACCGGATAGACAAAAGTACAAACAAGGCTAAAAAGGAATAAATGTCACGGAACAAAACAAACCTGTAAAGTAATCACATCTACTATTGTATAATTTAGTAAAATAAATCGTAATGTAAGAACATTAAAATTTTGCTGCCGGCTTTGTTGCTGTGTATTCACCTGCTGGAGATGTCAGAAGACTGTTTACTGACAATCATTGTAATACGGTCATGTTGTTAAACATGGCATGAACTTGCTTCACACTAATCGCTAAACAGCAAAGGGAGAAGAAGGTCGCTGCGATTATTTAACAGCTCGAGAGACAATTTCCTAACTCCTACCGCCAAATACAGAAAGAAAGAACAAGGTTTTTGCGCAGTTAAGAGAAATAATGGACCTGCCTTGTGCCCTGTTGTGGTCCTCCATTCCAGTTTGCATCTTTGGGTTTATTGGAAACGTGCTGGTTATTCAAATTGTGTACAAGTCACGAGTGATGCATACGCCTACGAATTTTCTTTTAGTGAACATGGCTGTTAGCGATGTTATCGCCATTTTGTTGTTTCTCATACATGACTTAACCACTTATCTTCTACATGAACATATCGGTGAAAATTTGCTTAACATCGCTTGCAAGTCTATTGCCATCATTACAACTTCCGCAATGGTTTCATCTATAACTCTGGTTGTGCTTTCTGTAGAAAGGTATAATGCTTTGTTGAAGCCTTTCAACAATGGTTTACGGTTAAACGAAGACAATATAAAGAAAGCCATCGTTTTCATTTGGATCACAAGCGCTCTTCTTTCTTTACCAAATTTTTTCCTTGAAACGTGGAGTGAAGCATACTCTACTTGCTCTGGTCCATTTAATTATGACGAGAGTCGAACAAGCAGAATTTATTTCCTCGTGTATGCTGCAATATTCTACATACAAGCAACGATAATGTTTTTCTGCTACGGGTCGTTGATACGTGGACTTTACTTCACCAACACAGTGTGTCCAGAAACGGATGGAGAGAGACGTTCGGAGAAAAGAAAGCTAGTTGTCACATTTCTCCTAGCGTCTGTGGGCTTTTTAATAGGTTATGGACCTGGTATAATTTTGGCTACACTGGTCGCATCCCAACATGGTGAAAACGTGGACTTTGACACGTACTATGTTCTCCTTACAGTGGTTGAGTTTTTATTTGGGTGTAGTTTATGTCTTAACCCTATTTTCTATGCTTTTCGAAGTGAACGTTTTAAAGATGGCTTTAAACGTGTCCTGGGTTGTCGGTAAGCGAGATCCCAAAATGAGTCGCATCTGGATGAATGAAAGAACGAAATGAATAAAATGCCATGAGTGGGAAGACGTGTCCTCTTTATAATATATCTGAAAATGTTAACAGTAAGGTCGGACGTCAGCACACAAGGGCGCCACCGGCAGCCGCTATCAGTCCATTTATGAGCTCACTGCGCCCATGATATGAATGATAGACCACGCCACGGATGTGAAAGGTAGACCACGCCACTGGAGCAGAGTAGTGTGGGTTCTTTTACGTCCCCTTTGATTTGTCCACTGAAAGAAGCATGAAGGAGACAAGACCAACGGCTTAACTTGACCGGCCAATGACGCGATCATCATAACTGAGACAAGGTCTAAAATCAAAGCCAGCATGATCTCACCAGTTTTTTAAAGACCTTGCTTGTTGGTCCGGCCGTGGGATGAACGCCCTCCCCCCCCCCCCCCCCCCGACCTCCCCTCAGCAGACCAGCGCTCTCCCCGTGAACTGAGCTAACCAAGCTTTTCTCTCTAATATGACGGACATGTACACCTGGGAGACCGAACGTCGCTGTTCATTTTAGAAAGGTGCTCTTCTCACGAAGAGTGCGGTAAAATTACCGGACAACTGCGGGGACTAATTCTTTCTTTGGTAAGAGTCTGTCTTATAGCGGACTCCGTTGAAGTGGCTGTCACCATATTTGCCATCTTTTCAGAAAGTTTAACGGGATTTTCACTTTGCCTCAAATGAATTTTAAAAATAACGATCTGGTTTTGATATTTAAGACTATATTTAGGAATTGAAACTGTTTCCTGTTGCCTAGTGCCACGGATAGCTAGGATAGACAATTTGGTTTCTGGGAATTGGCATTAAGTAATGATGTAAGCACACAATTGACTTAACATTGCAATATCTCCGTGACATACCCCGCTTAAGAGAGAGTCAACAGCATAGCTAACATTCTAAGAGAATCATGCTTCAGTCCGACAAAAGTTTAACAAGTTATGCAAAAGCTTCAGTAACTTTACATCCAATTTTTTACTTCATTTATTAATGTTTGGATTTTCAAGTCTACAGCAATGTGATTGAATAGTCCAGTTGCGAAAAATATCTTCCCTGAAACGAAAATATATCACTGTTAGCAATTTTTATCTACATGTACTTTTGGTTAGTCGGTTGAAGATAGCGTAGACAGTCGAATTGAAAGCTTTTTAAATTCTAAGTTTCTCCGTATAAACCATTGCAAACAATTTAGCCTGGCAATCTCGTAACAGGCGGTGATCGTCAAATTTTAAGTGCGGGGAAAAGCGTGCGACACATTTAGATTTGCAGGGTTGAATCTCAAGTCGGTTGTGATCTTTTGGTTAAGAACTTCAGTCAAAATGGCATCGCACGCATAGCCATTTACTCGTAGTCATAAATGTCAGTCGTCTCCACCCCTTAACCCGTGGGGGACGCGGATCTTGCGGTCGTCTGAATTCTCTCTTCCCCGCGCTCCCCACGGGTTAGGGAGTGGAGACGTTAGACATCTCAGAAAGATAACTTACTCGCTACATAATGCTAGGATATAGTGAAACTGTGTGGTTCAATATACTTGCAGTAATATAGTATTGAAATGAACACTCGATATCAATCACACAGAGTGGCCATTTTGGGGTTTCTGTTTGAAATTCTTATTTGTAAAATATGTTTAGTTGATGCACAAAGAAGTAAAATGTGTGTGTAACAATCCATAACAACATTGTTTCTAAAACGTGTCTTTGATAAAATCCTTCTCACCCCTCTACACAATCTTGTACACAAAGTTTGTCCACTCTTCACCAACTCCCTCCCAGCAATTTTCAGGGGGTGCGATGCCGTATTTGTCGTACTTGGCGACATCAGCACTACCACTCCAACATTCACCATAGTACTGTACGCCAAACACCTGCAAATAGATAATATATAGATTTAGCTAAGGCCAAAAGCGAAGCTCTTGTGGGATCTTTTAAGAGATGTCTTTCTGCCGTGATTCAACTTTTGCCGTAAGCGAGAAACAAACTGAATTTCTCCTGAAAAAAAAGTGACCTAAACCCGCGATAAATTGAAAAACAACAGCGGAGAACTTTAAAAACAAATCAACTCAATCATTTGTGCACCTGAGCCCGCGATACAGTCATGTGAAACCGGTCAGCGGGTGCTCTTTTTTGACAGCTGTCAATTGGCCATAATATCAAGTTTAATACAAATTGTATGGGCCTTCGACTACGGGCTGGTAAGTGTGACATTTCACATCTGTTAACGTGAACGGGTGGACGTACCTACGGACGAATTTATCAGAACCAAAATTTCTTGGGTGCACAGATAACCAAATTATATCAGCCATGTTGCTCCGCTTCTCGCGCGAGAGCTCCGCTATAATACGTCATGTTCAATTGGGAGTCCCGCAAATGCCACTCTTCGACCGTAACAAATGTTCGTGTTAAAGAAAGATACATGAAAGCCCAGTCAAGCAATCACAAAATTGCGTTCACATTATCAGAAAAATGCCTCTTTAAGCTTGCAGAACAGGCGTTATTTGAGCAAAGCCTTGTGGAGGGCGTGAGCTACCCGCTTTTCACACACCCTCCTCTCGCTTGCCTTCGCTCGCCCGTAAAACGTGAGAAAATGATGCCTGTGGGCTAGACATTCCTTTAATATTTTCAGGTATTGTGCTAGCGCAAGCCTGGAATTACTTATTTCCTTTCGTGGCAATAAGCATAATTAGCTCACGTTTCTAAAGGAAAGTTTTGACTGTATTGCCCGGAGATCTTCTGCCCAGGATGTTTTCACCTTCGATTGTCGACCGATGTATTTTTTTCTGGTCATGCGAAAGAAAAACTTTTTTTTATCTCTTTTAAACTGGATTGTGCATTCATATACAGACAGATTGTAAAGCAGCCGGTTCCTCTTTCGCAGGAGAGGAACGCGCGAGCGCGCAACTTGAAAAACAGATTTTGAGGGGGAAACAGTAACAGACTGTTTTGCAGTCTATTGTGCAGATAAATACACCTTTTGCGCTTCGTTATCAGGAAATAAATTTTTATTAACGAGAAAATATCGGTCATTAAAATTACATCATCAGCAGTTTAGCTAAGGAAGCAATCAATTTGTAGCATTTTTAGCTCCTTTTTACTTGGGTTATGCGAATAGAAAATCAAAAAATATATTTTTTTATGAGCATTTTCTTGACAATATCGTGCTGTATTTTGAGGCACGCTTTGATTGGAGAGCGAAGTTTTACAATGTGAAATTCGTATTGTAAACGACAATCGTATCGTTCGGGTTGAGAATTGCTGCCGTGGCTTGCACAAATTACGTGATTACCATGTACTAACCTTGTAATGTTGTTGTTGAGTCAACTTTGAGCATGCTGCCACAGTTTTTTCCATATGATACCAGTCAATTTGGTTGCGTATATTTTTCAATAATACTGGTAACGCCCGATCCTGAGTATCCCAGAAGCATCCAACAGCCTCCACTGTAAATGATGAAAAACAGAGCGCAACATACACGAAATATTTCAAAATTTGACTGCAGATGTTAAAATAATTGACATACTTACAACAAGGACTCTCTTTGAAGCTTATGTCATCCAACCCAATGTCAGCTCTGAAACTGCTTCCACAAACTGCCTCGAATTCTACCTAAGAACAAAGTATCATCAGTTTTATCATTTTCATTATCTGTAGTATCATTGTTTTTATCATCGTCATCATTTTTATTTTGAAGAAACTGCCCAAGAGCAATGAACAATCATAAAATACCCTTTTCCATATACAGGGGAACCAAGATAAAACAAAGGGCTGAGGGATCGGCAAAATATGCATTTCACTGTAATAGCGAAGTTTCTTTTTATTGTGAATCTTTTTCACAATACCGAGGGGGGAAATATCCTTCGTTATACCGAGGACAACTTTATATGGAGGTTCGTTATATTGAGGTTAGCGGATCTGCAGCGTCGACAAAAGTACAGGATCGTAGCCTCGTAGTCGTAGTATGTGAGCTCGATATGTGATCCTCCGTTTAATCGTAATAAAAAAAAACACTTGTTCTGGTGTAATTAACACCACCGTACCGCTCTTCAAAATATATGAAAAAATTACTCCTTTGTACTCTAAAAACTAGGTTTTACTTGATAGTCCGAATCCATGTTTTTCAGAGTAACTTGTCCCATTTTCCAATCATCTCCTTGATCGCCAGATTTGCTCCAGACCTT